>NC_042285.1:21931954-22231954 GCF_901000725.2 Takifugu rubripes | reverse complement strand
TTTTCAAAGTAGGGTTTGTGAATTCAGATCAGAGCCAGTTTTGGACCGTACTGGTTTTAACTGGCATAGAGAGTCACACAGTCGGCGCCAGCAGAACCATGTGTGCTTGGCATCCCTTGTTTGTCTGGATCTAAAAGGCCCAATTAGCATCATCCATCTGCCAATTCACTCAACAAGATAATGAACCTGGAAGCTCAATTATTCACATACATCGTCTCTTTAACCCCCTGTGGGAAGACTTTGGGTTGATCTGTGTGCAGGACAATACAATTATAACCTCCTTTTCTGTCTAATACTTGAAACTGATCTTCATCCTGTTAAGGAATATCTACAATGTTACTAGCATATGTGTCTGAACGAGTCACGTATCTTAACCTGAAACTTCATCAAAGTAGCCTCCGAACCTCCTTTAACGTAATGCTGAGCTTTACTGTATAAGTCAACCATGACCAGGAAAGTAAGAAAGTCTATGTAAATATTAATATAGCTTGGAGCCTGCCCGGGGACTCTTCATCACGGTGGTCCGTCATTTATTACCACTATTAATCACATGGTGGTCATTAATCCAGGGAGGGTTAAAAATCAAATGAATTTGTCCAAAAACAAACCGGAGCCAAATTCTGACGTGTTTGGAAACAATGTCAAATCATCTAATGACAGGTCGGCCTAAACGTATAGCCCAGCGCACGCCATGTTTTCACTTGTGCTCGTGTTTGGCCTTTTACTCAAACAAACACCATCAATATTTTTCTCCACTTTATGAACTTCATGTGGGAAATAAACAGAGGCTTCCTTTGATATATGATTTACAACATATTTGGACTTGCATCACACATAAAACACTGTTCGGATGATTATTTTTTGGAAGAAAAACACTGCAAATGGACAAATAGTTATGATACTTTGTGAAGTCAGATTCTTCTGTTTAACTTTGAGGAACAGCAGTTGGCAGACAGGGAGAGGCTACAAATAAATCTGGTAATTCTATGTTTTAGCTACATTCTATGATGCTCTGATGAAGACCTTCTAGACCAAAAACTCAGATTAAAAGTGAACTTTAGCACAGATCTGAATGTGCAGAAATCTCTGAATTTCTTCATTAGCATTTACTTACAATCTCCTGACACAAAAAAAAAACCCTTTTCTTCTTGATCTTGACTGATGTTTGCAGTCTTTTGTTCCCTTCCACAACCCCTCCGCCGTCATGGGGCAAAAACATAAGTTGGACAGCCCAAATAGGCTCCATAAGTTGAACGCCCTGAGTTCTAAGAAACAAGTGGGGGTCTTTATTACCCTGTTAAACTCTGGTTTAGCATAAGATTAAGACAAACAATAATTTGAAAAGTGAGGAAAGTGGATCCCCTCCCCCGGCCCCAGTGGAAATTCCACCCTTGCATGCCAGTGGACGTGTTGGCAGCCTGAAGCACATGGTTTCGTTTTAGTTGCTGCAAATGGCAAGTGGATCGTTTTGTATCGCACTCAATCATGAACTCAATACCGATGACAAGCGTATGTGAAAACCCACCACTGCAGGGAAATGGAAGTTAAAGGTTAAGTGAGTCTTCAACAGGCTTCCTCTAAACGCCATTTTTTTCATGTTTGCATGTTTTCTTTCACTAATCATGATCTACTTATTTTTCCCCGAGTGACTCACACTCACAACCCGAGTGGTCGACATATGTTTGCTTGCGTTATTAGGGTTGCTTGAACAAAACAGTTTCCCATCACAATCTTTCTGTGCACTTTCCATCAAGCTGAAGCGGTTCCCTACATACACAGGGACACCGTGCACACACACACGAAAAGGCACACACACTGCAGCCTTTAACATCAATCGCCGATCTGAAAATCCCCCCAGAAAGCCAGCAGGCCAGCTCTTCACACATTAGAGCCGCAGACATCATGCCAGCCGCATCAGCCACCAGGCTCTGTAATCGTTATACAGCTTACATTAAGACGTACAGTATAAACAACCCCGTCCATACGGCCGACCCTCTGAACAGCAACAGTTGCTTCCACCGATCTGTAATAAGCATGCTCAGCCGCAAGGCACGCATTAAACATTAACACTGGGCCTGTACGGGCCTGTAATCCCACTCGGGTCCTTCATGTCAACCAAAGCGACCGCTTCATCCACTAAGAGAGTTGCTCTAAATAACGTCCTTTGTTGTGTTTTTTTCTTCTTCTCTAAGTCAAAGAATATTCCACTGAAGCGAAGCTGCATCTGCAAGAGTCGCCGATCATTCAAATTCAGTAAGTTTACTGAAGTTTGACCGACCACAAAGGCAGAAAAACACCATTTTGAACTTGTGTTTGTGGTGGGAGAGCACTAAAGTTAATGTGAGCCGATGCTGGCATATTGAGGGTAATGTCGGATACATGGAGGAGGTGGTTGGGATTGTTTGTGGCTGTTTGGACCGCTGTCATCCAACAGGATCCTTTCTGACTAGCTCAGAATCTAAAAATGCTAACACGCCGTAGACGAGGTGTATTAGGTGACATTGGCGTCCGCTTCAAACGGCTCGCCTTTTCCCTGGAAACCGAGATCTTTCAGTGGTTGGCGAGGTCGTGCGGCGCAAATGGCGTGGCGCAGGATGTTGCTGAGATCATGGATTTGTCAGAGGACCAAGTCTCGCTCGCTTTCAGGCTCTGCTGTGGATAATTGGTGGTGAGGGTCGATGATATCAAGGACGTGGCTTTTATCTTACATTTCTCCATTTGGCGACAGAATCGAGGTAAAGTCAGAAAGGCACATTTGACTTCTGCAAAGGCTCCCTCAGAAACTTGTTCTCACGATAGTCGCACCGACAGCCTGGTTGTGTTTAAAGCGAGGAATTAAGGTGCTCTGCTCAGCTATTTGCAGTTCAACTCTGGTATTAATTGAAAGCCGGGTAATCTGCAGCATCGGGAGCAGATCGCTGCGTTTATGCAACATAAATTCGCTCATACGGGTCCAGATTTACTTTGGAACGACTGTGTAAACCAACGACAGGATGAATTTGTGATGCCTGAAATTACAGACGGTGATCAGGTATTTCAGGAGTTCCCTGCGGACCAGCCGCGGGACTTTGAGGAGGCTGTTTTCACTGTTTTTGTCATGGTGGTTTTTGGAAAACTGCTGATCCATTTTCCAAGAGTGTAGTTTTTGTCCTGCTGATTTTCCTTCAAAAACTTCATTTGTCCTGTTGGCACTTTGCAATAGGCGTGAAGGCGGGCACACACACTTCACCCTGCTCCACACGGCCATACGCATTTCTAAACTGGATGCTTTTAAATTCAGTTTTATGCTTCCAATTTGCCACCTATATACAACAAAACTGCACCTGCCTGCGTGGTTACTCCCTCGGGCCAGGTCCAAACTTGAGAGCGGCACTCTAAAGGAAAACAGATAAGCTACCGCAGCTGCTGAGCTGCTCCCGGGTTCGAGCTGGGGAACATTAAGAAAAGTTGTCTCCAAAGAAACGCACAGGAATTAATTAAACAAATTCCGCAAAGGCAACAGCTAAACACATTGAGACTGATATATTATTATAACCCAAATTACAAATGCTTTTATGAGATAATATCACACTCAAGGGACACTTCAAGATTCAGAACACCTCTTTAAACCTTTTTATTTCGCTATACATCCGTCCAGGGGCAAGAGCACAAAACCTGTGACTGACGGACGTGCACTAAACTGTATATGTTAACATTAGTAGGCCAAATGTGCTTGATGGCAGAGTAATTAGGATTCATATATTTTCAGCAGCAATGTGAGGGTGGAATGGTTCCACCCGCTGCTGGGATGAATTTTACATGAGGCTCTCTGGGTATGAATACATTTGTGCCTGTTTTGTATGTACATGACTAAATTAAAATTAAAAAAAAAAAGTTTTACTCAGAGGTTGTTTGAGAACATTGGTGGTCTGTCCAGTCTTTTGCAAGCCTGCAAACACTGAGTTGTTTGTATGGACTTTCAGGACGTCGGCTCGGGATCAGTCCTGGTGGAAACAGCGCCGGTTTGCCAAGCACAAAGGAAAAATCTTCAGTACAATAATCCGCAGGCAGCAGATGTAAAAGGAACAAGAGGAAATCTAAATAAAGAGCAGCAGTCGCACACCGGCGTGCAGCCGTGCACAGACGCTGGTGCAGGTGCAGCTGTTTTCGCTGATGAGTCCGTCTCTAAAGATCAAGCCGCTCTGTGACAGCTGTCTGTATACAGTGCAAAAATGAAATCCTGCCCTTTTCCTTTGTTCTCCCCTCTGTCCCTCCAGCTCTCGTCCATTTCTGTGGCACTTTGCTCGCGGGCCCCGAAGGTCTTGAGAGAAGAGGCTCCTCTGAAAACCTGCGCTCTGCTTCAGAGCAGAGGAGGGAGAGGCAGCTGCAACTACGGCGGTGCCAAAATTGCATTTCTGTCTTCACACATTGAGAGAAAATTCAACAATTACTCCCAAGTAAAGCTTCGGAATATGATTAGCATGGACCCAGATGATAATAGCTTTTACATGCTATTACACCAAAGGAGGAATCACCCAGTCTGTGGGAATAATGGAGCTGGGAAGTGAGACAATTGCTCATTATTGTCTGTTTTTTATGGGCAGTGCAGTGGAAATGGTTTTATACCACAGTTTAGGGATATCGGTTTATTTTATTTAGCTTACAAATGGATGGTTTCAGAAATGGACTCACACTTGTGGTAAAATCATCAGAATAAGCATTAATTATTTAACTCCCTCAGTGGAGACGATCACATTCACTGAACCCTTTTCATTTATTTTGATTTTATTGTGAAAGTGTGAGAGAAAAAATGAGTGTATATAAAAAAAAAGTTATAAAAAAAGTTACAATTTTCCTTAATAGTTTTAAATTAGTAATATTAGCAAGTAGTAGTTCAACTCTACAGTGACGATAAATAATGGGATTTTTATTATGTTTCATGTTTCAAATGCAAAGCTATTGTTTTTGTAATTTTAGAAATGAATTCCTAAAAACAACCCATAACTAAAATAGTTTCTTTTGTAAGAATGCTGCTGACAAACACGCGACTCGACTCCAACGGGTTTCGGGCCGTAAATGTAAGCGGCGGCTCGGTGACTCTAACATTTTCATTAACCATCCCGTCTGTGGCTCGGACCCACTCCGATCAGAGTGTTTTATTTGCGGCTGCGACCCGGCAGCGTCTGCTTTTTCGCTGAGCATCAGCTGTCTCCGCTAGCGGTGTTGTGTAACCCTGACTCAGAGCTCCGTGGCTTCTGCTGGTGTAAACAGATGGTCTCGGTCTTGATGTCTGGTTTCTGATCTCCAGCCGATAGGGAGCGGCTGAGATTTCCACGCTCCAAAAAGGTGAGATGAACACGGCAGGAAGCGTAAACATGATTCTTGTTTCACGCAAACGGCGGTTGAAGGTCGTGAATCGAATCTGTCAAGCAAGATTTTTTTAATTAATGTTTCTCGCCTCACTTCTGTCACCATGAACTTGGCAGGTAAACTGTCTTTATTGGTAATTAAGAATTCAAAAATCAGAACTGGTTTATTTTGGGCTGGAAAACCAACCCACAAACTTTATTTATGTATCAATCAGTCAAGCACCGTTGATATAAATCCAGCATGTTGTGATCCTGTGTGTATGCAGGAAAGAGAGTTCCTGGACTTAATAGGAACCAAATGTCCATGACCTTTGCTCGTGTGGGCCATTTTCTTCCACATTCTTCATACACTGACTGTGTTTTTCCATCAAATGATGTCAGCGCAGAAACAGCACGTATTCCCTGGATGCAGAGTAAGGGTGGAAGCAGGACTTTCCATGTGGGATGAAGTGATCATCCCCTGTCCTACAGAGATTAGGGACATGGTTGTATCCATCAGAGCTGCCTAATACAAAAGAAAATAGTCCTTCCAGCCCATCCAGCAGGTTATTCAGTCGGGAAGCAGCGGGTGGGGGATTTGGAGGGTTTGTGTGGATTGCATGTGATCAGGCTGGACCTTTACTAGGATTTCTTCTCACATTTTCCATCCAAAAAGGCTGAGGCACTAGCAGACCATCACATCATTACAAGGTTTTTGATAGCCAGACCTCAGTTATACTGGAAGGGAAAGTCGGCAAGGTGCCCTACGTGTTGGTTTCTGTGTGTGCGTGTGGGTGTGTGTGTGTGTGTGTGCGTGTGCGTGCGTGTGTGTGTGTGTTCGTATGACCCATTTCACTTTGCCTGGATATAGAACCATGTCAACAGCTATCACTTAACTGTGGAAGTTTTATTTTTTTCTCATTTGAATATCTTCTTTATGATCTAGCACTGCAGTTTTTTATAGTTAGTTAATGCAGTTAATTTGTTTGATAACTTGGTTTTATTTTATTTAATGAATTATTCCACCAGCTCGTTGGTGAGGAGCTTGTTTGAGCTCAGCGGAACAGTTTTTTAAAAATATATTAATGCATTTATGTTTTTTTAATCCAAACAAAGTAAACCTAATTAACTGCATACTAACTAATACAGTAAACATGACAAGTGAGCATGATCCTCCGTTACTAAACCTTTGATGAGTTAAACCCGCGCTCTGTTTAAGAGAGACGTGACGATTTACCAAGCAGCTTTTTAAAATTACCAGCCTGTCTTGACTGTCAGTTCACAGTACTATCACCATAATCCCAGCCTTCCACACATCAGGATGGTAGAATAGCAATTGTGTATGAAAAAGAATCAGATCTGTTGATTCTGACGGAGCTGTGGAGATTTAAGCATATTTAAGGGTACATGTTGTCAGCCGTGTAATCAATAAAGCAAAAAGGCTATTGCCTCTAACGCTGAGATTAGCTCTGCTGAAATGCTGCATTAACAACATAATGCCTCCATTACAACAAAGTGTCATCTTACCAAATCAATACTGACGTATCTGACGGTCCCCATGAGTCTATATGTCCGTCCGTCTGTCCCTCTGTAACTGACCGTATCATCATTGCATTACAGCGGGCTCTTCCCTTAACTGTTTGCACATCTGAAACTGGAGAGGAAGTCCGAACCCGAGCGGGAAAACACAGCCGGCAGTGCCTGGTTTGTTGCTGTCATATTTTATGACAGTGATCAGAAGCAGAACACTTTTATCATTCCGTGTCATAACAATCAACCTCATCCGGTTCCCCGAATGCCCTCCCCGGGCCTGCGGAGTCTCTGCTTATTTACAGGTGTGTATGTTCACATGAATGCCAGCGGAACGTTATACTGCTCTCCGCCACACACACGTACACAAACAATGAGGTCCCGCTGAAACTGAGATCTGAGGAGCGCTAACAATGTCTGACGTTCAACAGCCGTATTAAAGCAAGGCCCACTGCAACCAAACACAGCAGTAATTGTAAATGTCAGGCAGAATTAACGCAAAAATAAATAACTTCACCCTTCTCGGGAGAAGAAAGAGGAAAAAAATAATGTATAGCAGAATTCTATCTACACATGTAGGTTCATTTAGCCTCAAATTACACAGTTTGACTGCATGCACAGCAATGTAAACCAGTAAAATTATGGCTTTTCAAGAGAATATGTTTAGCATACCATCACACGTACGGTTTTTCCACATTCTCTTCCTTCCTGCCCTCACGTTGCAAATGAAATCACTTACGTCGAAAGGACTAACCCCCAGCCGGACCTGGGTTCTGCATTCCTGCAGGACTAGTGTGGTATGGCTGACTGAGGAGTTGGATGGCTGACAGACGCTCTGTGGTAAAATCTGAAATGCCTTGCTTTGGGGAAAAGCCGGAAAGAACTTGTCATGTCTCTTTCACTGGCTTGGAAACTCGCAGGAAGAGTAAAATCAGAGAGAGGGAGAGACGAGAGACATCCAATCTGAGAGGGGGCTCGCTTCATGTGCGATGCCCTGTGTGAAAGCATTCACGCATGATTGCCTTCTGGTCTCAGCAGAGCGTCTGCTTGTGCCATTTGTTGTTTCCACCACCGTGTCCCAGTTGCCCTGTGCTCTGTGTTTATGTGCGCATGCACAGATCAGTTGTTGAGTTCTCCGGTATGGATTTGTCTATGATTGCTCAGGGAAGAGAGCGCCACAGATCTCCTATATGCACGGAAACATCTGCATATACTTCTGGATTTGGCATTATTATCATTATAACATTATATACAATTATACTTTGACCCTAAAACATTAGCGCAAGGTCATTTTCACCCACTTGATTGTGGCAGTGATGTGGGTTGCTAACTGTGCTGTAAGTGTTCTGGGATTAAGTGGAAATAAAAATAATAACTTATTTATGAAACACAAGGCCATACTGTGCTGCTGTGGCCTGGCAAAAACTCCAGGGTGTATTCCCACCTCTCAACTGGGACAGACTCCAGCGGGCTATGTGAAGCTGCTTGGGAATAGCAGAATAGGGATGGACGTCATTACATTTGTTAATTACCCCTGATGGTAATGAGGTCAACACACATGTAAATAATTCACCTGGCATGAAGTTGAGGTTCTAAACCAGTTAGAATCCTAAAGACGGAAGCAAACCGAAACAAGTTATTCACATTTGCTGCGTGATTCATGGTTCTACATCTCCGGCTCGTTCCCGCTTCCACTTATCCTGGATTTTCTTGTTTTCTTGCATGTAGCGTCTGGGTCCAATGCTGCAGCTTGTTGGCTCATGTTACATCACTTGAGTCAATTTATCAGACTTCATGCGGCTCCATCTGGAGCCAAAGAACGCTTTGTCCAACTTTTTTTGATGTGTGAAATTGTGCGCGTATCCATGTGGTATTATTGCGGGTGTCACGGACACGGAGGCAAGCTTGGTTACATTTCTATCAGCTTGGCTCCTGTCCAAAAGTGAACCAACTGTATGTGTTCCAACTGGAACCGCGCCATGATAAAGGTAAACACTTGTATAAAGATGGCGGGAGATCTGGTTACTGCTCTTGCAAAGAGAATGTTGGATTTGCAACCTTGTATTCTGCTATTAAGGTAACCAGTAAAAGGCCTTCGTCTCTGCTCACTGCCTCTTTTTTTCTGTAATTCTTCCTCCTTTTCTCAGCTTTTCCAACACAAAGACAGAGTCGCGAGAAAGGAATCGGAACATTCGTGGCCGCATTTTACAGCACACCACGCAATTACAATAAATTAGCTTTATAATAACATAAAAAGCAAAATAGGCATGTTTTTATGAGAAGCACTCTAAGTTTCACACTTTTACTGGGAGGATCTGGGATGAATAGAGTTGTGTTTTCCTGTGCCGGAGCCCTGCAGCAGCTGGCTGGCTGCGACGTGTGCTGGAACTCAATTGTTTTCTTTAAAAGTGACATTAACATGCGGCCTTGCGATTCTCGTTGGTCAAGCTGCGCGAAAAGTGAGCGCGTAGAGAGCGGCAGAGAAGGCGGTAGTCAAAGAGAGACCTTGTCAGAAATGTATCTGTGTGTCCCTGGCCCTTGACCTCAATCATAAAACTCACAGACACAGAAGGAACCCACCAGTAAATCAGGCTGTCGCGGCCTGACACAGTGGTTTTGATCCCGGTGATGTATGGCTTTAATATGTGGATGGAAAGTTGGGGCACAAATAGAACGCAAGACCAAAAAGAAAGAGAAACCAGGAGGGACAGACATTGCGTCCACGCAGCTGCCCTTTCTAATAAAAGTAATCACACTTTTTCACCATAAATCACCGGGCTGTTCATGCATGGATCCGGTTTTCCTCAGCGTAAATGCAAACATATGATAAGCAGCAAGGCAAAGTCATGATTCCTTAACGGGTATGTTATTAGATTACTGGAATTTTGTAAGACAGATGACCTTTTATGCTGGTGCTTTTTTCAGTCTTTCTGTGGGGGCGGGGTTATTCCTCACTGTGCAAACAATCAAATCAGTTCATTAACTGTGGATAACTTCTCCATAGTTTCTGCTTATTTACAGTGGATTGCAAGCAGCAAAAACAAATGAAGAAATAAAAACATTTAGAAATAAAATCCACAACTTCTGTTAATTGGGAATTGCAACAGACCAAATAAATAAATAATGAGATTTGCCTTCTAAAATTCTATCCGAACTGACTGTAAACAGTCCTCCCAGTAAGACTCTGTCATACTCAGTCATTTAAATGATGCAAAGAGCAGAAACCTGCATTTTATTCAGCTTCATTATCTCCTGAATCCACCCTGCTCGCTGATATGAGAGGAGAAGGATGGAGGAGGAGAACAGCAGTTGCCTATTTAGTTTAATTAATGCTAGTAGGCTACTCTAGTCTGTTAATTGGCTTTAATGAGTTTTTCAGACATTACCCCATGAGTGGCTTCAGGATGTGCTGAGAAAGTAGGAGAGAAGGAGCCGCCAAGGCAAGATGTGACCAGGTGAAGGTAAGGGGGGGGGGAGTCTGGGTGGAAAAAAAATGGTTAAAAAAGAGAGAGAGGTGAAGAAAGAGTGCCAGAAACACTGTAGAGAAAGACAGAGAGCGGGATGACAGAGTGCTGACATCAGAGGGCCAGCAGTCCCTTCATATCACTCAGCTTTCATGGAAAATCGATTCTCTCCGGTATGAACAATGGTGTCAACAGCAGGCGGGACAAGCAACTATGTGGCTGCGCTTCAGCCATTAAGGCTAACAGACGGGGTAGTAATGGCAATCCTCAGGTAGTGGGATTATTACCGCCACCCCATCTTCATATGGGGGTCTTGGCGCTGCTCCAGTGCTGCTTTGTCCTCAGCAATGACGTCATTTAGGTCACTTTGAGGACTTTTTTTAAAATCACGCAGTATTTAACTCAGTTTATCAGTACTGAATAAATGAAAATGTTCAGATTCAAGGAATAACCAGCTCTTGTCTTTTGGCCAGTTTGTGTATCTGCTCTGCTTTTCCAACACAACATGTCTATAAATGCTTCAGTGCTAATGGCACTTCTGGGTTGATCCCAGCCTAAGGCCAGTTCGCAGAAATTTGAAGGGTATTGAACCCAAACAACAACAGCAACCCCAACATGAATGCATATGAACGGTTTCCCACAGTTGAACTGAAATGAGTTTGTGATAATTTCCACCCTTAGTTCATTGATTGTCTGACACAGCTGCCAGCACTGTGCAGCCCAACAAGCTCCACGCATGTTTTTGATTAGAAAGAATGAACGGAATAGTTCTTTCATTTGCAGAGGTAACATGAAACTTCTTCTGAGTACATTTCATATGGCTATCAATTGGAGAAAATTGATTTAAGATGTAAAAAAAAAAAAAAAAAGTGCCTGGTGAAATAATTTCAGCAGGATCCAGCAGCTACTAAAACAAAAATGTAAAGTCAGGACAAGAAGACCCCCTCACATCTCTGTACAGAAATGGTTAAAAAAGACAGTAAATATTTGTGGAGAACATAAACTTTTGGTGAACTTGCAAGTTGAGCCCACATGGGTTGCTGTGGTGTCAGTTTTATCAAAACACGCTAGTATTTTCCACGTTAAAAGACAAGAATGTGTCTCTAGTGTACCACCGCTGGTGAGGAGGCCGTGATGATATCTGCACTTCCTTTTGAGATGACACCATTTGTTAAAGTGACAGAAGCGACCAGAGCACTGCAGTTCTGAGACCTCTGTGTGTGTGTGTGTGTGTGTGTGTGTGTGTGGGTGTGTGTGTGTGTGTGTGTGTGTGTTACTAGTAATAAAAGGATTGAAGAGTCACTTTTTGGTTAGATTCCACAGAGAGAAGAGACATTTTGTTCAACAATCCAACTTCCATCCTACTGTGTAAGAGTGTGTGTGTGTCTGCGTGTGTGTGTGTCTGCGGGGGAGACGCTATTGTGACAGCTTGGTGCTCCCTGCAGTGTGCATGTGTGCAGCACATATTAGAACCTCTTTGTGTGGCATCAGCTCTGCCTTGTTTTTTCTGTGCTGTTGCACTTTCTGCATAACACTTTAGGAAAAACAAGGCACTTTTTTGTTCTCCACCCTGCTCCTCTGAGAGCCACACATGACCTGTGATATAGATGGTTAACCTATGGTATCCTCATCTTTTATGGGTAAACTTTGAACCCAGGAAGTGATGGTGTGGTGAGGACATTCCCGCTGCAGGGAGTGAGGATAGCTTCACAGAGTCGTATGTGTTTGCAACATGGCGCCAGGCCCTGCAAAGCAGCTGCACCCAGCTGGAGGCCAGTTTTTTTTTTTTGGGGGGGGGGGGGGGTTGCCAGAAATGAAGAAGAAACTAGGGAGGAGATGCAGGAATCAACTGAACAAATTTTGACAGGAAGGAGATGCTGCTGTGTGGGATGGACGGGATGTGGACCACTGATGTGCTCCGGTCTCCAAAGACAAATCATGCTAACAAATACTTTTCATGAAATGAAATTGGAAACAAAGTTCTTAAAATAACAATTTGGGGGAAAAAAATATACATCAATATATGGAGCCAGTGGAAGGAATAAAAGACTGCAGTCAGTTTTCAACACCTTGGCACATTAATAACAATAATAACCTACGTCTGCTTTTGCTCATTTCCACCACTTTTAAGCATGTGTTGGCGTAAGCCTATGGTCTGGCCCCACAATGATGGTAATTTACTTACTCAAATCAAATTTTAGCTTCAAACCACAGGCCCATAACTGCCAGTGATGCTTCTTTGACGTCCAAGTCCATAGAAACAGGGGCACTGTCAAAAAAATCAACACAAACACAATCAAAAACCTGGCAAAAGCTTAGCAGGACTTTTAGATTGTTGCATATTGCTCCTGTTAAAAATGGAAACTGAATTTAGCACATCCAAATACTTGCTTCCTTATGATTTAAGCTGGTCAAACCTTTACCTTATTTGCACGTGGATGCTTCAAAATGTATCTTCCTCGCTTTTTATCTCCGTCACCGCTTCAGACTCAAAAGTAGAAATGAGGCGCACAACAATCCACTAAACTCACTAAAGTCAGGGTTTATAAAAGGTATAGCAGTGCTTGTTACACCCCAAGAAACCATATAGTTGCAACAGTTGCCCTGCATACTGCATTCATTGTTTCCTGAACTATAGTCCTCTCCGTGCACATCTGTCTGGAAACATCTGGACAGTGTCACCCTTTCAACAATAAGCCGAGCGACCATCAATCCTTCCCATCCGACATATCTCATCTCCTCCCAGCCAGCAAAACAAAGAGGAATCATGGATTCTATATGTTGGGAGCCCCCACAAACTCCACTTATGCGATGAATAACACAGAAAAGGAGGGAAAGAATTTTCCAAAAGTAGGACTATACATGTGGGAAGGTTTTGTGTAAATTGGGGTTAATATTGACAGTGTTGAAGCCATCTGGGTCAGTCATGTATGTATATACTGTATGTAATGTACACAAACAAATATTAAGTTTATGCAAATTACCCACTTAAAATGGTGTTTTTACTGGGCTGAGCATCAGAAATTAATAAAATTTAAGCCGCGACAGTATTGTTTCTTATCCCCGTAGCACATATAGATCCTGAATATGCACGTTCTGCTGTGTGATAAGCCACACGAGCATTTAATGTAAAGCCATCCGTATTGGTTTCAGAGGAGCTGAACAGATGATGTAGCGTGACAAAAATTCCATAGTGCACAAGTGCTGAGAGAGGGGTGGAGTTCACTTTAAGGAGAAGGTCCTAGAGTTCGTGTCCCAGTTAAGAGCCGACTTCAAAAGCCAGCCTGTGAAACCAACTGTGTTGCTTTGATGCCTCTGAAGGAAAGCAAAACTAGACGTTGTGTACCTGTGATAGCTGGAGGAACCTTTGCACTACACACCCACACCGATGGTACAAGTGGAGAATTCCTCATGTTTTGTTGGAGATTATTGTTAAACTTTAACACCTTACAAAGAACAAGGTTTTTCATTATAACAGTCGCAGAAGGTGTGTTGAATTATTAAGTTATATGAAATTTATACATTTTGGCCCTGTCGATAGGAAATTTGAGTGTGAACAAACTTTAGTCAGAGATTCTCCGGCAAGCACAACTGCGACGTACGGCTTTTCAAAACCATCCTCCTGTGGGCTTTAGAAATGTTTTAGAAGTTGCATCTCGAGAAGAAAAGTCATTTCTTTATTCTGTTTCTATTTTGTTTTCTGGGACTCTCTTTAATTTGTGAGTTTTCACCCCAACAAATAATTAATCTCAAAATGTATTAAATATAATCATTGAGGGTCCCGTAATTTAACATATTTAAACATACTGTAAATAGCATTATAGAGTAATACATCATTACAGTATGGGTAATTATATTTTGATATAACTGTATATAATGCAATCATATATTGTTATTTACCTACTTACTGTAGTTGATTTTGTTTAAAGCATCATAGCGCTCAGTGACCTTTCTCTCACGCTCATGCCGGAACACCTGGCCCTGCACTAAATGTCAGCCAAATATATATTTTTTTATTCTCAGGAAAGCAGAAGACTGGAAAAACTGATAGCAGCTGATTTACGACAACCCCTCAGCCATGTGGAACTGCACTTACACTTAAAAGAACATTTGACAGCGCGTCCTCTCGTCACACGATAAAAAAAAAGAGAAAACAACACGGAGGCAGTTCTATCATCGTCCACTTGTTGGAAAATATTTTGCCAAGATTTATTATAAAAATATAAATGTTTCCACTACAAATCATTTTACATTAGTAGACAAGGCCATCTACATTTGCACACATGAACTCTCACACAGACACGCGAGTCAGTCAGAAACTGAGGGATGCGGATAAAGGTTGCATAACAGTATTGCTCGTTCAGATGTCCCAGGTTTAAAAAGTAAGTTAAGAACCAAAACACAGACAGCACGGACACATAATTTACTGTATGCCACAAAAAACACTGACTTGCGCTGTGTAATGTTAGCAAATAAATAATCATGTAATCATAGTTTGCTTTTATTAACTGTAGAAAAAAATCAGAGCAGACAAATATATTTCAAAATATGATAAAATATAATACAGATGATTTTTGTCCCTTTTTTAATTATAAAGGTTGCACATTTTTTTATTTCTCCTTTTATACATACAGACATTTGTACAAACAAGAATGGCCATGTACATATAGTGGGATCTGTAGCGCTAGTTGCTATTTTCATGATGGTTTTACATTATGTACATGCTAATTATAACACTTAGCAGCAACAGCAGCATCCACAGGTAGGGAAAATAATGGACCGACTGACACGCTGAGCAGAAATGGGTTTCCCAAAAGCACCAAAAATACAATAAAATAAAATAAATCTCACTACTTAAGCCACCAGCCAAGGCGATTTCCATTCAAAGTGCTCAGATATTATGTACTGTAGTAAGTGCTTGGAGACAGCTTGAAGACAGACCCCTTATCAATAATAATAATCCACAGGGGACATGTTTATGGACTAGTTAACAATGGAGGATGTTTGTACTTCATAGTACAAAAACTATTCCAGGTGCTTCCAGGAAATCCATTCTGAACATACGGTATAATTTAAACAAAACAACAACAACAAAACCACCTCAGACAGTAATTGTTTAATGAAACTGATGCATCTCCTTTTGTGGACTTTACCTTGTTAGTTTAGGACAGAGGTTAAAAATAAACCAGTGACCCAATCAGAAAACTCACTTACTCATTCTCACACACACACACACACACACACACACACACACACACACACACTAAAATGCCACTCTGCAGTATGGCATTTCTCCACCAAGGCCCAACAGTAATCCCTAATCGAAGTCCCTCCTACTAAGTTTAGTCGAAATAGGTTTGGTAAATGTTTGCGCAATCCTGCTAACTCTCAAACTGACCAACCAATACAAAGGGGTACAATTATACCCCCTGTGGAGAATTTCACTTGGTAAACCTCGATCTAACTCAAATGGAGGAGGCACTCTACTTTTTGCACTAAACACTTTAGGAGTTACGGCTTAATGGCTAACTCTATACAAAAAGTTGTCTTTTACAGCAAGGATGCGTTCAATTGATACATTTTTGATTCAGATCAAAGGTGACACACTCCCTGATCAGCTGTGTTATTCTGAAAAATGAAAAACCCACCCCAAGTTTTCCCTGATGGTGGTCGGGGTCAATGTTGCCGACCTATCCCACTCAAAACGCTCAGCTGTTGTTAGCATTTCTGCATTCACAAACATCTTAAAATCCTGAATAACAAGCTCTCTCCTTTAGTTCAGTCTTTTCCCGCTCCTCCTTTTTAATCTGTACACTCGTTTGCTGGTTCTGCCACATTCCCCTTGTTGAAGAATATCTTCCTGAGATTTCACACAAAAGGGCATAATAAGCACGTAGAATATAGATGTCACCATAGAGACAAGTGAGTTATGGCCCTGCACCTTCAAACTGCAGCGTTCAATAGGTTGCACATGCAACATCCCATGATGAGACGCTTCCATTGATTCATAAAAATTATTGCTTTTGAGTGACATGATGACTGATTGCAAATGCTATCGGTTAGGGGGGGAAAGCTCTGTTTCTAGACGTTTCCACATCAGCTTAGTTCTCACAAAAAGAGTTAAACATCGGTAGGTACGACAAAATCTCAGGTCTCAGACCTCGTTGCTCCAGCTGGGTCCACATCTAGGTCCAGGTTCATTGAGTGACAGAATCTCAGCCCTTTCGCCGCCTCATTTCATACGCTGGTAGTCAGACACAGCTTGAGGGAGACTAGCATTCCCACCCCTTTTATTTTCTGTTAAAAGGAGACTATGCTATACCTGCTTGGCCAATAGCTCCAGAATTACGTGACTCCAGCCTGTGTCCTGCGTGTTCAGTCTTGCACTGGCCGGGTCTCACTGACCTCCTCAAATTCATCTCTTGTTCTTTTACTCCCCTTAATTGTCTGTAAGGCATTTCAGCTTGGGCATGGAAGGGCAGAGGGCTGAACAGTCAGCAGTTTAGTAGCTGACAAGTCCGCTATCAACTCTCCCCATGTCTGTCAGGACCCGACATCGTCCATGGAAGCTTTCGTCTGAATTCTATCCATCTACCTCCACCATTTGCAGTTTACATATGAAGCCATCATATTAAATTGCTGTTACCAACTGCAGACAGGTCTCCGGTATTCTTATTTGTTGGGTTAAGGTTTTTTTTTTTTTCTTTTAAACAGGTACTGGGCCATTCTTGGTGTGAGATTCTAGTGCTTTGAGGCTGCTCACAATCTTCTTCTGCGGTCCCACGATAGTCACTCCAACCTTTTTCAAATCCCTGGTTCGTAAAAGAAGAATGAGCGAGAAATGAAGAGGAGAGAAAGAGAGAGTGGGAGGATTGACAGAGGGAGGAGGGGGACAAAAATACAAAGGACAGTGTTATTGTTACAGGATGTGGTACCCAAGTGACACTCAGTGACATGATTCCAGTGCTGTTCGCTCCACTTTGCCATGCGTCTGTCATTCACAAAGGACTGCATTTCCCAGAAGGCAACAGGACAGCCATATCTTTGGAAGTGCCTCCAACTCTCCCCCAGTAACAAACAGGGAGATGGGCTTAAGGGGATACACTGACAGCTACCATAACGACCCTGTCAGCGGGAGGGAAGTGAAATGCATAAAAGGTTTCTTGCACTAGCAAGAACTGGATTTCTCTGACAACGTAGAGACGACCAACACTGGAACAAATGGAGGATGCTGCAGTCTGATTTAGATAAAGCTGTTCTCATGTTAATACGAGGAGCAATTACAGGATTAGTTCCATGCAATAAAGTGCAAGAAAACATAGTTTGTTTTGAGGTTCTACTGAGTTCACATTCATGATCAAAACCAAAGGCACACATGGTAGAAGCTGAATTAAGAACACATTTTGCAAGAAAGAAATCTGTTTGTCACAGCAGGACACGGCTATTTTTACAACAATGGCGGTACAGGATATTAGTGAAAGCAGTCAAATCGTTGGCAGCATTACTATAGTAGACGCTTTGAGGGGGCGAGCTTTGTTATGCTTTTCAGATAGTGGCAGCAGAGATTTTAATCTTGAGATGCAAGCAGGGCGTTTAGTTGGGGGCAGCTCAGGACCCAGGTTAGTGCTCCCAAGTTCGGTCTGTGTTTGATTCTTCACCCACCATCCAGAGCGCGAGGAGACAGAGAGGAGCTGGGCGTTCAGAGAGTTGTTATTCCCATGGACGGTTCCCATTCTGGACAAGTGGCTGGTGTGACGTGGACCTCCGTCAGAACCACTCTACTGAGACACCATAAGGCCCGGCAACATTAACACTCCCAACTGCATTTTACTTCCTTCCTACTTCCTCCCTTCCTACCTAGCAAACATTCTCTAGCATCATAAAACGGCCAGTGGTTCTGTTTTAGAAATATGCATTTTAATTGTTTTAAAAGGTGGTTAATATCTTGTTTACACTAGCTGGACATCTATCAATATGAGTCCACATACATTGTGCTTCAAACATAGTGGAGGACCTTCACGTATGCCTATCCTTGACATGCACAAACTCTCCACTCCCATATAAGCTATAAATCATGGAAAAAAAACTGTAATCAAACCAGCATCTCCTCACATATTTAATATCTTACTTAATTTCCTGATGGGATCTGAGTCGCTGACATCAGTGGGCTGATGTTTGCAGCCAATCAGACAGCTTGCTGATGGTTGCAAATGTTGATTCAGAAATGATTCCAAGAGAAATAACTTTCAAAATTGTATCACGACATGTTTCCGGTTTATAACGAACACATTCTTTGTCGTCAATCATGGCTCCTTGACTGCTCGTCCATGTCCTTTACTTTGTCGGGTATTGTGGGCAGAGCGCAATACTTCCCCAAATGAACCCTGCCTGCACTCGTCCCAGATGAAGAAATGATGCAGTATTTCCTCGTCAAATCCATTTTATCCCATCGCAGAGTTCAATTACTCCAACAGATGAGTCAGCAAACTACAGCCAAGTATGATTACTGTTCAGAGGTCAGAGCATTGCCAAGCCTTGTGCTGAATATCAAGGACTAGATTAAGACCGTACAAATCAATAGAGCAATCTATATTGAGCAAAGCACGGTCTTGGCCAGGTCTGCTAGCCTTGTAGCTGAGCTAACCTTGGGTGCATCAGCCTTCAGTGGATTAAGACCAGAGTCATCCAATTTAACATCAAGCATCAGGAAGAAAAGCATCATAGACTGATACAATTTCTGATGCAAGTTAAGTATAATGGACTTCATCTGTTGAGGCTTAGGTTGATTTCAAACCTATGTTGCATTTACGACCATACAGTCTAACGGCCGCAATACATATAGAATGATGTCAGAATTATAAAACGAGTAGCATAATTCTGTTTAATACTAGAGAGAAAACTAGGCTGAAATAAAACCACAACACCACAGCAGATCCAAGATCTCTGCTACCTCTGCTTCTTATGACACTGGGGACACTTGTCATAATTGTTCCATCAAAAAGGTCCTAAAGGTCTTTAACTGTAACTTTTACACCCAGTCGATCTGTTGTTTTGTTTTGACTGAACTCTCTTTTATTTTATTCATCTCGACATTCCAGTGAGTTCAACCACATACCAATGAGGAGTCTCACTCTTTCTTCTTGGCGGTACAGTCGAGATTAAAACATTTCTGGCTGCTGCAGTCCTGCAGTGTGCCCCGATGTGGTTTCTTGAGATTTGCAAACTTCCAGATATTTTCTTGGTGCTCTTTTGTTTGATCTTTGCTTTGTGTTTGAATGCTTCACGCTATATAGACTTCAATGCATACCTGGTTGACAGCTATGCCTTTATTTGCACTTCCAAAGGCCCGTCTCTTTTACCTTGTCAAGCCTTTCCTCTCATCTCTCTATAGCTTCTGATTCCTTCTCCCTTAAGGTATTCCATTCTGCTCTCTTCTTCTTTATCAGCTCCTCTATTTCTTTCTTTCTGTTAAAGCTCTCACATTCTACCTCTGTGGCCAGAGTTAGTAACACCAGGAGCGTGGCTAAAGGCCTGTCATTAGACATTACCATGACTCTAATCTGGACACCTTTAGTGAGGGCTCTATAAGTTTCTTTACTTACTGGGAACAAAAGTGGAAGTAAGTGTGTGTCTTTGTATGTGTGCTCTTTAGCAAGGGTCCCTTCAGATTCCAGGGGTACTGTGAACCTGTAAACACTCCTGACATGAATAGGCAGGGGAGCTTACTGTGTGTGCTGTCTGTGGTTGTCTTACTCAGTGGAGGTCTTGGCCAAGGTGTCGCAGGAGCTGTAGCTGACCCCGGAGAAGGCCTCCTTGCAGGGCAAGGTTCTCATGCCGTCCATCCAGTCGCCTACAGTCCCCACAGAGGTCACCTCTGAACTGCTCCTGTCCAGCAGCAGGTTCGCTGGTCTGACAGGAGACAGGGAGGAAGAAATATAAAAACCGCCTCTTGCTGCTGATTATAATGAGAGTTGATTGCTTGCTTGACCTGCTTTCTACAGTCCAATTAGTATACACACCAGAACGTCCCTAATTTCACAGACACAGACACTCACACATTGGCCTTATGACACTGTTCACTCGCTAAACCTTCAAAGCACATCTGGGCCGCGAATACAGTAGGGAAATCAACCTGTTACGGAAAATATTTCCATAATATATTTAACTTATTCAAGAGCGAGATTGCGGACAAAAGTGGCATCAGTTTCTGTCTGATGTCATTAGCGTTTCCCTGCACTGCATGCCGCATGCAGCAAAATGCAACAGCAGATCTGATTAGAGTTGATGGTTTGAATTGGATCAAATTAAAATAAATGCGCTGTGTTGGGTTTCAGAGTGCTCAGTCAACAGGAGAGGGTTAAGGAAGAGTGGAGGGAACTGTGGAGAGGATTCAGAACGCGATACTGATGACACCAGAGACCGGACAGTTATTAATGTTTGGTCTCGGATGGTACTTTTGCTGCATCATCTTGGAAAAGTTAGTTCAACTGGATTATGAGGGGAAAAAATCTTGGAAAGGAAAGGGGAGAGTCAAAAATACACAATAAAACTAAGCCTACAAGTTGCTTAGATGTTACAGTATAAGCATCATACGATAAGTTCATGGCATAAACACTCAATGCTGCAATGCTGTGTAAAAGCATTTGTCATACATACAACATTTGTCATACATACACCAAAGGAAAGGGAAAGCATAAATAAGGAGGGACCGAGTGTGCAGAAGGGTTGATCTCCCATGGGGAATACTATTCATAGCCATATAAATAAATTCTTCAGAGTACCAGGAAGTCCACGTCTGCCTGTCTGAGATGTGCAGGAAGGTTTAAAGCCACTGTGTGTATATGTGTGTTAGAGTTTGGCAAAGATTCCCAGAGGTTAGGTTACCCTCAGGGAGCGATTGGAAAGTGTAATTCCAACAGGAAGCAGGTGGGAAAACTGACCGCAGCATATCATCGTAAAAAATGGTTCTCATGTTTATAAATCAGGCACTTTTTCTATTAGTTTATAATAATAAAAACCTCCCAGGTTTGCACTCGAAACTTGATTTCAAAATATTTAAGCTGATACACGTTCATATATGAGCCCATAATAAATGGCTGGAAAATGGAATCTTGTGGAAAAAAACTACACATTTGTTCCTCATCTTTCATCTTAAATTTGCTCATACCAAATTAACCTTTTATTATATCAAAACCCAACATATTTCTCAAATTGTTGCCTTTTGTACATACATTTTTTTAACCTGTACATATTTTTTTTATTTCTGTATATACTGTACAATGTACATAGCAATGTACATAATATAAGAGTCTTTTTATTTTATTTTTTTATTTTAGTACTTTTCTGTATTGTACACCACGGGCTACCGCTGTAACGATGTGGGATCAATAAAGTCTTTTATCCTTATCCTTAGCCCTTTGTGTAGATACAGTATTTTTTTAAAAAGGAAACCATGAACCTAAAAAAACAGCCTCAGCCAAACAAAGACTTAAGTGAGACGACATCATAAACACAGAGGGTAAAAACGGGGTGATGTATTTTAGGCTGTGGAGAGGGTGTTGTTACAATGATTGAATCTTTTCCTGCCAGATCAGAGGCCTGTCAAAAATCCTGTAAAGGCCCCCAGGAGCCCCTGGAGAAGCCGGTTTGTCGGAAAAGAAAAGAACTGGGAGCCGAAAGGGGCAGTGATTTCTACAAAAAGGGGGGAAAGTTCCCAGTTTACCCAGAAAGGAGATAAAAAATGCAAGCTTGTGGTGTTAAGGCATAAATGAAACACTTTGGACTTTGATTTTCGGCTATGAAAAAAGAGAACCATATTCCAGCGTTTCCTTTTATGCTGTCAGAGTGAAGGAATTCAGCTTTATGTAGGACTTATTGATCATCTCTCCCCACTTCTCCTATGCCCACTCCCTTCATCTCCTGCTCTGCCAGCATCTTCTTTTTACCCCACTTTCTTTTTCTCTTTGTCCTGTGAGAGGCAAACTGCCAATGACCTCGTTTCTCCTCCCTAACATTTCAATTTTCTCCACCTTTGTTACGTTCTGGGGATAAAAAAACAATCTCATGCCAAACTGGAGAGGTGAGAGAAAGCAAAACAAAGAACAGGGGATGCTGTGAAGAGAGAAATGGAGAGAAAGAGCAGAAAGATAGCAGTGGGGGGGGGGGGGGGTCAGGAGCCCTTGTAGACACAACAGAATATATGGATGAATCTTCCTTGAAAAAGAGAGAGAGAGAGACTAGAAGTCATTATTGGGTCTTTCCCCATTTTCTACATCTTTAATTATTTTGCCCTTGAAACCTCCATGTAGCCCATCGTTACAGAGCTTTAACGAGAGCAGGGAGGGGGGGAAGGAGCTTTACCAGAGTGGGCACTTCCTACCGACGTGGGCCGCACAGATTAAGAGGGAAATCTCATTAGGTCAGTGTCATTGGAAAAGCTATAAGGCAAATATTAGGCATTAGAATGAAAATAAATTACGGATCCTCTTGGTATTCAGGAAATGATAGATATTGCATACTTAATCAATACTACTCAGGTGATGCGAGGGAGGTTATTAACAAAACGGATTCATGTGTGACATTTTGATTTGATTCCAGTCGAGCGTGCGTAACTCCTCTTTACCCATCTTACTAGTCAGAGTTCTAATTATTTTTTTTAACCATTTGGATTATTTCCTTTGAATACATTAGTGCAAAGTCAGGCTGATGAATGCTTTTAATGTGCCACAATGTCACCGATGTTGTTATGTATCATGGCCGGCCTGCCAGAGACGGTGACCTCTAATCCAGACTGCTCTGTTGACCCTAAATTACTCTCTGACAACCCACCCTGTCCCACTGACCTTGGACCTTCATCCACACTGTAAATTCTGCCAGGTCCCGCCCCTGGAAGCCCCTTCCTGTTTTAAAATTTAGAGAAGCGGGGGGTTGTGCTCCATTAGCTGGCCCGGACAGGCCCGAGACAAATGAGGTGTGTGGAGCTGAGCGCAGCTGCTCATGCTGTGCAACTGCCACCACCGTGCACACGCTAACGTGCGCACACTTCTCATAAATCAGCGGAGCCGCCTCTGTCAGCCAACCCTGCTCACCCAGTGTTAAAAGCCAATCAGGGAAATTACATGCAAACTCCAAGGGACCTATTTTCACTTTCTTAAGAAATCATTAGTCAAAGTTATGAGCTTTGACGTCTACATAATACCAGGGCCTGTCTCCTGCAGGCCCTGTGCTGGCGCCCCCTCCCTGCTTAGGCGTGACAACTGTGCACGGACGGCCCAGTTACCCAGGGTCCCCTGGGTGAGGAGAGTCCCAACAAAGGATGGAATCATAGAATAGGGGATATTGAGGTAATAATGTATTAGTAAAACAGTATTATGGGAGGGATGAGTAGCCTCCTGACTACCAGTAGTTCAAACTTGTCCTTCGTGGAGGACATTTGTAAAGATGAATATCTCCCACTCACAGCACACTACTGCATCACCTCCTTTTGCTCTGTACAGAGGACATCTAGGGCTTTTCAGTGATACCACATTTAAATGGGTGGGGCTTTGGGAGCTGTCACTTCCTCATTCGGACTTTTTCATATTTTTTCCTGGGACTAACTAGATGTCATCAAGGTTCCATTTCACATGTATGGCGTTCTGCTGTCCACTGCAGTGGACACAAGATATCTTAAGAGTAAAACTCAAATGTGTTCAGTATTCTAATTACCTTACAAAGAGGGGCATTTAAAAGATAAAAAATAATGTGAGGATTTTTTTCCCCTGGTAGTCAGGAGGATATGACACGGGACTGAAGGTGAAAATACAAATGGAGAAGAAAGTGTTCAATGATATTAACAAAAGTACAAGCTGGATTTGAGCAGTCAGGCTAACTTTCACATTGGAATATCTAAACACAAGGATCAGGAAAGCAATAGTTACACCCTGCCTGTCTATAAAAATAAACAAGATTATACCAATAAAGAAAAAAGACAGAAATCTTTAACAAAAACTACAGTTTCCCCCCATAGCTTCAATAGTATTGTGTGTGGACTATCTACCAGAGCCAGGCACAAAGAAAATAAACAATGTAAACCTTCTGGGATTACGCTTTCATTAAAATAGTCTTTTATTTCATTCATTCATTCATTCATTCATCCATCCATCCATTCATTCATTCATTCATTCATTCATTCAAGGGTTGGTTTTGGTACCTGGATGTAGTGTTGGCTGTGATTTTCAGGCTTCCAGGGTTACGGATGAGTTTATCCAGGATGCTGACAATCTGTTCAAATTTTGGCCTGTTGTTTCTCTCCTTCTGCCAACAGTCCAGCATCAGCTGGTAGAGAGTGGCAGGGCAGTCCATGGGCGGGGGGAGGCGGTAGCCCTCATCAACAGCTTTTATTACCTGCATGGAAGAGAGGAATAAACGCTCGGTGGGAAACCTGTTGGTAAATAGAAGCAGAATTTAAAACATGCTGCTACTCACATCCTGATTGGACATCTCCCAGTATGGTCGCTCTCCGTACGACATCACTTCCCAAAGGACGATACCGTAACTCCACGCATCACTGGCTGATGTAAACTTCCTATAAGCGATTGCTTCTGGAGCCGTCCATCTGATAGGGATCTTACCCCCCTTGGAGACAGAGAGAATCCGTATAATTCAATATGAATAAGCCTTATTTTAGAATCAATTGAAAACTAATTTTACCTCTGGTTTTAGGGAGTATATTTACGACTGATTACCTTTATAAAGCAGCTCATTTAATTTTCCTGATATTAATATTGCAAATTTAATTAATTAATTAATTTATTTTTATTAATTGTATTTATGTATTTATCTAAAATTAATTTTCCTTAACTTTACAATTAAAGTATATTTTAAAAGTAAATATTTTAAGTCTGATTAACAAACCATAATCCAATATCTTCTGCTATTTGTCATCTTAGCTGACTGGGAAAAATGAAAAAGAAGTTGAGGTAAGTGGACGGACGGCGGCCAAAGCTAACAGCGACATCTGCCAAGTCACTCAGCTCGTAATCGATGTGGCACAGTCAACACGTTCGGAACGCACTGGCATCTAAAAACAGACACTTTTCTTTCGCTGCACCATATGGAAACACTGGGGAGTTCATAGCAGTTGTTATTACACTGATGGAGCAAGTTTCTGCTGTCAGAGGTCAAAGTTCAACCTGCGAGGCCACGTGACAGAGCTCCAGCTTTAACCAAAAAAGGAGAAGTGAGAGAAGGTTGGAAAAAAGGAATGGTCCAGTGAGCACCAGTATGTGTGCACTTTTAGTTACTGTTACATGACAGCGTTTATTATTCTGTCTAATTATTTTAGATTATATATTTCTGCGAGAAAGGCAAATGCCACACTGGCTGTTTATTTGAGAAGCAATTCTCAGCCTGCATAATTATCCTGTGTTTAAAGGGCCTGCACGCATGGGTTGGACCGCAGGATCCTGTGACGCAAACAACCCCAAAATCTCTCAGATTTAGATGGATTTTCGATTTTAGCACTACAGAGATAGAAAAAAGTCTTTGATAAGCATCCAACATATAATTTAAATCTAATTATGAACCAAATACACAAGCCTCTTCCTGTCAGCTCACCCTGGTGGTGTAAGCAGCCTCCGGGTCGTCCTCCAGGACTCGGGACAGGCCGAAGTCCGAGACTTTACACACCAGGTTGCTGTTGACCAGGATGTTCCGAGCCGCCAGGTCTCGGTGCACGTAGCCCATGTCTGACAGGTACTTCATGCCCGAGGCGATGCCGCGCAGCATGCCCACCAACTGGATGCCCGTAAACTGAGCGTCGTGTTTCTGGAAGGTTGGAAGAGAGGAAGCACCAGATATACCTGTCAGATGTTTAAAAATGGAGAACACGGGGAGTCTGACCTTTGTAGCCATTTGCATAAAATAAGATCTTCAGAATCCTCAACATTTTCCGTAACCTTTAAAAAGCACATCACATTCCATGCCTCAGCTCAGTGACGGCGGATCCCACCCAGAGTAACGGAAGTGCAGGAGCCAGTTTTATTACATGCATGCAAAGGCCTGAACGGTCTGTTGCGGGAAGGTTTCAGCCTGCTAGCATTACCCTCTCCTGCATCCACACACATTCCATTGGCCTGTCTCATGTGCAAGATTACAATGGAGAGATGTCTGGGCTTCCCTTTGAAATCTGAGGAAATTTGTGGCCAACAATACCTGACTTAATCACCCCAGAGCGCTGCTGCCTCTGAGCACAGACATGAGCCGCGATGCATGAGGCACACATTTGCATGAGTGTGTGTGTATTTATAAAACACATAATCAATGATGAAGTGCAGACGTGTGGGAAAATGTTAGGAAACAACAGCTACTCCTCCTACACGTGTCTGGACATTGTGCAGATGTATGAGCAACAGAGCTAAAACCGGCCATGGTGCACATGCTTCCGTGCCAGTGTTGTGGCTCAGCTCGTGGGCTCTGGCTAGCTTCAGGGAGGCGGGTCAACCACACATTGAAGAGAGTGAGACTCACAATAGCCAAAATCCCTCCTGATCGGAAGAGCGCGGGGGATACGGCTCATAAAAACGTTGTTATTTGATAAGCCCATTGTGGTCAGTTGACCTGAAACCCCTCAATGTGCCAACTGTGATACTCAGTAGGATTTGTAGCCTCCTCAGATACCAGTATAACAATAATATGAAAATTGTTCCCCTCATAATTTATTGTACATTTACAACAGATTAACTGCAAACACTGGCTCTTAAATGGAAAGTAAGAATGACCCGTTGGAGATATCCCATGGAGCGGTCTTGTGTGAACGTGAAAAGGTCAACGGAGGAGCTTTAACAGAAGAAGTTGGCTGAATTTGGCCACTAAAATCAGAGCGAACAGAAAATGTCCTCTGTGCAAATTTGCGGTTGTGTTCGTTTACTTTGCGGTTGCTAACTTGTTAACTTGCTATTGACAGTTGTTGCCTGAGATGTCATGGAACAACCAGAAATGGTGCAACAGTAAGAGTACAAAGTGCCACCTACAGTAGCAGAGGCGACCGGATCTCAACAATCAGTTACACTTCCAACGGTCTGAGGGTTTAGTTGATCTCCAGAGGTCTAAATGAAGTAAGCTGCGAGCTGTTGTATACATCCCTGAATGCTCTGGCGTTTGTTTCCTTGCTGGTGGTGCATTAAAATCCATTGTGCAATTGTGTACTTACCCTCAAGAAAGTGTCCAAGGATCCGTTCTCCATGTACTCCGTGACAATCATGACAGGTTTACCTATGACATAAGAGCAGGTTATCGATCTCACCCCACATCATCTGTATGACCATAAAACCCGGAATGACTTCTGTTTACTACATAAGAAACATCCCGTCCAATCGCGCAGTCGTTTAAGATTTATTTTCCGAAACCGGTCACGCGGAGTCCACGGGGAGAACATGAAAGAACACACACACTCAGGCCCTGATAAGGTTGCATGTCTAAAAACACACACACCACAATGAAAAGATCCTAGCCGTAGTTTAAGGGTCCCGGTGGGTCAGCTGTTCGACTGTGACATCTTTATTTCTGTGGAAAATCAGGCTGTAAATCCCAAAATGCCTGCTATCATCTGCACCTGATCAGACTGTACGGCCAACACAAGGTTTATTACAGGCGAAGGAGGAGGAATTCACTTTAGGAACGCTGTAAATCAGCCGTTATTAAATGAGCAGCGTGGGTCAGGACTAGACTTTGTGTCCCAGGCGGCTGTTTGCTCCTTGTTTCACTCCTAACTTACCACCACTTGTACATGTTTTTTCCTTTTAATTATGATTAATGCACAACTCTTTGCTTCCTGCATCCTCTTCTGACTCCCCACCAACCCCTTTGTTGATCAGGTCTGCCCCCTTCCTTCTGTTTCACCCCATCCTTCCATCTTCTCTCATCCACATCTGGAGACACAGACGGATGGAAAACATCTGCGACTCACTTTGTAGATGGATGAGTTATTACTACTAATAATATGTAATTATGATTCCAAGATTACACAAGTGGGCAAATTATTAAATAAACAAATATAAAAATTGCATTTCCAATTTTACTTTAATTGGAGTCTACGTCGGAGGTATCCAAGTGCTTAAAAATTCAGGGATCTGCTTTTCCAAACAAAATTGATTGCCCTAATATCATTACAACACTTTCTCGCAGCAAAGTGGGAAGAACGGGGATGCAGTTAAATGCCTTTCACACACCCAGCCCGATCCCTAAAAGGCTGTGATGGATCGCTCCATTTACCAGGGGCCAGCCTTTCTGGATGCACTTGGGTACACACACCCGGCCCTCCCTCATGTCCTTCTCCCTCTTCTCTTGTTCTCTGAATCCTGAATACTGGCAGAAAAAAGACCCCCCCCCCAAAAAAAACGCCACAAACGCCAGTGCATGTGTGTGTGTTGGGGTGCCAGTGTGGCTGAGGAAAATAGCCCATGTATGTTTGGGTCAGCCAACTGCAGCAACAAGGTAAATGGGCTGTGAAAGTCTCAGGATTATTAAGAATTAACAGGAACAGCTTAATAAATCACTGCGCAGTGTGTGTTTGTGCATGTGTGTGTGTGTCTGTGCATGTGTGTGTTTGTGTCTGAGAGCCTTTATTTTGGTTAAGATGGTCCTCAAAAGTCATGTAGGGCAAACACACACACACACACACACACACACAATGGGAGCCATTTAAGCAATTTGATATTTAAAATTTTCTTGAATTAAATATAGTTCAAAATTCATTAAGAAATATTAGTAACAATAATCATTCCCATTAGGGATGGGACTTACACATTAATTACAATTACTTAGCAAACAATAAACTCATTTAATTGGGTTTTGCATTCCAAACATTGCGAAGCATGTGTCAGTGTACGAATCTGCACCCGTCAGCTAACCAGCGGCTACCAAAATGGGTCGGATGAAAGCAGGATGCTAGGACTGATGGATGGCTAATTTCATTTAAATAAAGTGCCTGATGGAAGTCTTGATAAGAGCCCAGTTTTGTGCAAATTGTGCTAAACAGAGTTTGCTTCCCCCGCTGCAGCGCTGGAGCGGTTAGTGCTAGCGGTCCTGGTCGAGTACCAACAAAAGGTGTTGGCAGCCCAAACTTGATCAAATGACTGGCGTCATGACCAAAATTACTACATAAACTTTGAACAAACTTAGAAATTCACTCACAAAATGGACAATTTTGAGCATTTAAAAGGCCCTTTATATTTTGATCTTTTTTATTTTATCTTTTCCTGCTTTTTTAAATTTAAATTATTTTAAGTAGTTATGTGATTGAAATGCAATTTGATTTATTAATTTGATTTATTTATGAATTACAAAGTCTCTGATTAGACACATATTTTTTAATTGATTCTCGCCCCTAATTCACATACAATACTTCAATTGGAAGACAGGAACACGTACCGTAATTTCCAGACTATAAGCCACTACTTTTTTCTACACTTTCAACACTGCGGCTTATTCTACGGTGCGGCTTAAAATTGAAAATAAAATTGATGAGAGGTCCAGACAGAGGTCCAATGAAATTGTATGATCAGTCAAGCGCATTTTTACTAACCCTCATCAACATGGAAAATACGAGGAGAAAAGCATATGATGCGGCTTTTAAGTTAACAGCGATCACTTTGGCGGTTGAAGAAAAAATCGAGCTGCCGCACGAAATCTTGGCATAAATGAATCAGTGGTGATAAGGTGAAGAACTGAAGAACTGATCCAAAGCAAAAAGACGACAAAAGCTTTTAGACGTGGACATCGCAGGTGGCCCGAGCTTGAAACGTTCTGGAAGACTGGGTCAACACACAGAGAGCAGGCGGCCGCGGTGTTTTCCGCTGTACAAATCAGACGGAAGGCAAAAGCAATCGCCACCGCCATGAAAATAGAAGATTTTAGAAGTGGGCCATCGGGAAGTTTTAGATTGTTCATTGTTGGAGTAAAAAAGCATAAACAACGCAATTTGTGTGTCGCTGATACAAACGTATATTTCAAGGTAGCTGCACTACAGACACCGTTAGAAAAAAAAAACATTTACCGGTACAATATATTTATGTTGCTAAACGGATTAAATGAAAAGTTAAAAAATCCTTACCGGTGATAAAATTTGGATTTTTACTACGTGGGATACCTGCGGCTTGAAATCCAGTGCGGCTTGTATAGGTACAAAATTGATTTTCTTTCTAAAATTAGATTATGCGGCTTTTAATCAGGTGCGCTCTGTAGTCCGGAAATTATGGTATAACAATTATGTTATTTCAGTATCAGTGTAATAAGTTTTTCTTTTGTCTGATTCCTTAATCCAGCCACACTCTCTGAGGATCTTAACAAGCTTCTTGCCACAGGGAAGGATCCAGGTCTGGCCCCCTTCTCAGTGACAGAGTTCAGACTCATTAGTTCCCCTCTCCTGCAGTCATTTCTTTTTAAAGAGGCCTTCTCAGTGTTAATGATATTCTTATAAAAGGGCCCAGAGGGGAGCGTGTCACAGGTATGGATTTATGGATTTATGCTCGCTTTGGACACAGGCTTTGATCAGTGCGCATTGATCTGTAGAGATTTACACCAAAGAAACTCAATAAAACTCCTGCACCCTTGCACAGAAGTGTCGGCCACTTTAGAGCCATTTGTCAAAGATTCCAAAATCGGTAAAAGTTTTTCTCTGGTGAAATTCAGCCTTCGCTTGAATGTGAATGCAAAGCAACAGGATAGATCCTTTTTGGATAGTAGGAAAGCCTCGGAAAACCAGTTTTAGCCTGATTTTTAGCCAGGACGTAAAACCTTGGATTCCATTTTGACAGGTGTACTTACTGCGCGTTACCACCCCCTCCAGCCTGATGATGTTGGGATGGTCAAACTGTCCCATGATTGACGCCTCAGCGAGGAAGTCTCTCCTCTGTTTGTCCGTGTATCCACCTTTAAGAGTCTTGATGGCCACACAAATCTCCTTCTTGCTGGGCAGCTTCAGGCGCCCGCTGCACACCTCTCCAAACTCTCCTGGTGATTACAGAAAAGAAAGAACCCCTTAAGCAAAAAGGACACCTTCAGTTTCATGAAGTCACAATCTGTTTAACATTTGTCCTGGCATACACACAAGACTAATGTAATTTATCCCCTTGGATGAGGTTTGCTGCTAATGCTGTGCAAGGTTATACTTGCAGAGGTATGTGAATAAAACCTACTCATTATTTTACTAAACTAGATGCCTTTTCTGGAATACCGCTGTTTTTTGCAGGTTCATGTTTAGCTCATTTACAGTAGGTTAATCTACCCACCATATGCAATGCTAATTGAAAGCCCACCATAACACTGAGTCTTTATATGAAGCGCCATCATTTATATATTCTACAGCTGAACAGCCACTTAATGCAAAAGATGAAGCACAGGAACTAAATGGCCGCCCCTTTCATTATTTAACTCTCATCAATCAGGATATGCAGGCTATTTATTGATTTTGGAGCAGGAATCGCTGCATAATTCTGCCTCCTGACCACCATGTGTAGTTTGAAATTGATCTATCCCAATCCACATTCCAGATATGCAGAAGACGGCCAAGTGGCCTTTCAACTTCTAATGTATTAAAAATTAGCGTGACTCAACGTCCACACTGGGAGGGATCGATTAGCATTCCCATCCGCTGACGGGATGCCTGTGTTTACCTCAACCCATTCTGTGCCCATGTGTGCATGTGTTTCGCTGTAGAAACCATACGCTTTCAAAGGCAGACAGATTGGTGGATGACGGGTGGAATGTGTCTTTGGGAATGCGCTGGACGCCAGCGTGCATTTGCATATCGAGCGTGTTCACATGCGCTCATGTGTAGGCTAAAACGTGTCTCCTCACACACTGCAGTTGTTCCACATGGCAGCCCTGGATCAGAGGACATTGGTCAAATCCATGAAACTGAACCAGTTGGATCTGGAAGAACTTAAGGGGAATAATTACAACCTGTCTAAACAGCAAACTCATGCCTGTTCTTCCCTTCCCTGCTCTGGTTTCTGGGCCTCAACAGTGGACACAGGAAGCAGGCAGAGGCGGCGTTTTAATGTGGTCACTCCAGGAAAGAAGATCTCCGCATATTAGGGCTTGATTAGCGACATGCACCTCTTTCCTGCTCGAGATGCCCCGCTTTGAAGTCAGAGCCTGATGTTCCAGCCTGGCCCGTGTAAGCAGAGAGAGGCTGGGTTCTGTCTTATGACACACAATCACAGGTTGGCAGGAAGACCAAAGTCTTGCTAAGATGTTTAATGAAGACAGATGGGGACTGCAGGGCTGGTGGAAGGTGAAGTGTGTTGTGTGTTGTTCCGACTGCTAACAGGCCTATTAGCCACCCCTGACACTAGGAACAGACTGTGTCGAACACTTTTATGTCATTTTAGGTAAGCTCACTGACAACGCTCCCATTTCATGCAGTTACAGGAAAAGAAGACCTTTAAAATGTTGATAAGCCGCCCGTTTGTGTTGACTTTTATGAACACAGAAAGAGGTTCCACACACTCCTGTTTGTCTGGTTTGTCCACACACTCCTGTTTGCCCCAGCATCAACTTCACCACAGTGACACTATAACAATCAAACATTCTAATTCTACAGTTCTGAGTAAAGACTTCTGCCTACTGTCAGTGCAAAGTTCTACTGAATAGTTCAGAAGCACGATGAGATACCACCAAGTAGAAATGAGCAGTCAGCTCCCTTCTCATGTCTGATTGTCATTAAAGTACTAGTGTCAATTAATGAACACAATTATACAGGTTATTAGCATTTAAATCGATAGTTCATAACTATCGCTGGAAAAAGTGCCATGTGTGATGTGACACAGTCTGGATAAGACCTTTAAGGTCGGGTCCTGACAGCTTTATCCTGTGTAGTGATCCTGGGACCCTGGAGACCGGCCTCCCATTATGTTCTGTGTGCCGTACCCTCATTCTATTAGTCAAAAAACTCCCAATCTGCTACCCTCCCATCTGCGCTCCTACTCGGGGGTTATCTGAGGGTACTGGAAGTGAGGAGAGGAGTTTATCCACTGTTGCATTCATTACTGTAGAATGAACAATTCAGCCAAGATACAGCGGTAGATACTGAGCTGCTAAAGGGAAGCTTCTTATTTCACCTTCAGCTCTTCCCCTGGTAGAGGTGGGACTGGAAGGAAAAGGTTGGAATCTGGGATATTGGGTGCTTCTGATCCGCAACTGTGCAGTCTGTTAATATTAAACCTGCTGATATGAGAAGGCTGCAGCTCTGTTTGCATCCTTTCTGTATGTAGTTTGGTTTAGACATTTAAATGAAGCATGAAAGAAAGTGGCAAGCAACAACTAAGTGTCTCTGTGCTCATTCTCACCTGCTCCCACCACTTTATCAATGGCGATGCACGAAGCATCCAACTCCTTGGCAAACTCGTGCACGGCCTGGCTCGGGTCCTCGTATGTGTGCGGGTCAACGTAGGTCCTGATTCCTGGCAGACGCACTGCAGCCGAGAGGCAGTTTTATTAGATAATGGCAAATTAGGCAGTTATGTTTGATTCCAGATGTCGCTTTCACCAACTTGACAACAGTTTCCTAATGCAACATAAAACAGGACACTCCTAAGAGACACGTGACGCCACGCTAGCACCAAATGTGTACATGGATAATGGATGTTTTACGGGTGAGTCTGGCCATAAATTGGGGAGTATCCCCTTTGACTTTAAATATCTGTCTTCACCTGCAGTCGTGCAAATATTCTTTGAAGACAGAGTTAAAAAATGGAACCTATCCTAGTAAATAAATGTATTCTTCATAAGTCCCAGCAGAGAAAGAGACTCTTATGACACAGATATATATTTTAAGGGGCAGAGGACAACCACTTTTCAGTTAGTGGGGTCAAGAGGTGGGGATAAGGAGTACGGCTAACAAATAATCTATTATCCATGAACACTAGAGGATGAGCCTCAAGCTGCGATGAAGTAATAGGAAGATTAGAAAAAATGATGTAGCCATAATTCATAGTCATCATGTGATTATAATGTATCAGACTATAAATTACTTATTTTAGAAGAAATCTTTATTTTTCTGGAATATTTTCAAATTTTATAACACATTTTCCCTGTTTTAAAGGAGGTGCAGCACTACAGTGATCTGAAAATGGTCTGATCTGGTGACCTTGTTGAATGAAGCCTTAAGGATTTGTTTGCAATTGGAGCAGGAAACCTCCCTCCCGGCAGGGTTTGGTCCATCGACGCTTCTTATATCACCAAAGGAATCAATACAAAGAGGAAACCTCTGTTCTGATCATTTTCACTGCTGTTTGCCTCCCTCCTGATACTCGGTGAGGAGTAAAGCGCAGAGAATAGAGCTCAAATGGAGCTTCGTTAGATCCTCTACTTACAGTGGCCGTTGCCAAAGTGCAGTCGTTTCTCATCAGGATGTTTGGATTTGCCGTGGCAACAAAACCTACCAATCAAAACAGAGAGAGGTTATGAGCGGTGCCATATCTCTTAATAGTTCGTGTGTGTGTGTAATACCAGCTCTTATAAGCCAAGTGAGGATAAGTAAGTCCTGTAATGAGCGGTGGATTTATAGTTTCTCTGAACAGGAACGACTGCCAACTTAAACCACATACATAAATACACATCTTAGCTTTCTGCTTTACACGTGCACACCTCGCCCCGTACAGATGTTCGAGTTTTTTTGTGAACCTATATATGGATGTTAGGGGAATATTCAGCAGGGATTCAAAATGGCTTAGGATTGTGCATCATGACAAATGTTTCTGCAATTAATAAAACAAGGGTGAAAGTTTGAGATTATTGGGTTGTGCACAGACCTGCCAATCAGGACGTAGAGGAGCACCGTGAGGAGGATGATGGCCACGGCAGAGGATATGGCGATCAGAACAACCTGGCTGTTCTCGCTGGAGATGGAGAAGGCTGCTGAAAGGCCGAGAACAGCAGATATTGTTATAGATATGGTAGATATGGTTTTCAAAAAACAAACGTGAGACTCGTATTGTGACATATGACAGGAAATTAACCATATAGAGAGTTGTTTGGATCATTATTGAGGTGATGAGTGCACACTGTAAACTAAGTCTGTCATCCGTAAAAGCGTCAGCTTTATGGTTGCTTAAAATTAAAATAGCTGTTAATGGAGCTAGCAGTTGCTGCTGCTGCGGAAATCATAACCTTGTAACGCCAGGGAGTTGTTGCGGGCAGCTTAAGCAAACATGAACATGGCTAGAAAACACAGTGGGACATGGCCTGAGACAAGTGGAGGGCAGTTCGACAACATATATGATGCCGTGGGATTTACAGGCTATGATTTTGTGCTTGACAAAACACAACAAATGGAAGAGTGAGAGAGGAAAGGATGGAAAAATCAACAGAGAGCGAGTGTCCGGAATTAGGCAAGGACCAAAAGCAGGAAACAAGGAACCATCTTCGATTGACAGAGACAGAATCAAGTGAATGTGAAAAAATGGGCACATTCATTGATATTGGGGCTTAAATGCATCCATCAATTCATCGATATAAAGGGCAGCCAGTCAGAAGACATCTGAATTTTGTTAATTTTTTCCTTTCGTTTTTTTTCTCTTGAACTTAAAGTCTATAGAAATTAGTGGGGGAGCTGGACCATGTAAGAAGAATAAAACTTCGATGATGTTTTCAAAGTGCGTTAGCCTCAACTGCCAATTATCGCAATAGCAAAGGGAAATTTGGAGCTGCATTTTCAGACTGTTCATGGAAAATATGACACAGAATTCCTGCCGAAAAGCGAGCCGAGAAAGGGGAAGGAGTCCCAGCAGTCCTTTATCAAATGTACATAGTTAATTGTGTTGTGTTGTGCAACATATGTGGTTATGCAACATCAACATAACTTGTAAGAATCCTCAATATATTTCTGAATAAATATAATAGGTTGGTCATTTTGACCTGGTCATTTCATAAGTAGCTCGCATGCTGAGCACCCCTGATCCAGAACAGACTGAATATGGTGTGGTGATACGCAGTATCTTACGTTACAATCAAGGTCGTCTCTATGCTTTACAAAAAACTTAGACCCTAAAAAAACAACTTTTAACAGGAAGAAACCCTGAGCAGAACCATATGGGGGAGCTCTGCTGATGATATTGTAGGAGATTGGGAGATACGGCCTGAAGAGGAGGGAGGAGAGATGGATACAGCATGCATGGAAATACATAGGGCACTTGTAAATGTTATATATGTCACTCTGAAGACGTTAGTCTACAGTGCGGGTGGTCAGTGGGCTGAGGAGGTTACAGCCAAACAAGACCCTTTACACAGACGCTCCAAAGGAAATGCAAGTGTTCGGCATCTTCCCAATGTGGGATTGGAAATAGGATCTTTCTGTATCGGCACAATGGTGGCCCATAGTGTCTCAGGGATTAGTGGTTTTCAACCTGCATTAATCAGAATAGCCAGAAACTGAATCTGGCTTTAGTTTTGGGCGTAAATCAAATACTGTAAAACATGAAGTGTGTGCTGCTCTTACAGTCGGGGCTGGTCTCAAACTGGATACTGGGGCTGCTGGCTCCGTATCCAGCAGCAGTTCGAGCTCTGATCTGCAGGAGGTATGCAGTGTTGGGCTTCAAGCCATTCAGAGTCACGTTACAACCACGGGCACGGAGAATGGTGTAGCTGGTCTCCTGCTCCTCCTGGAAGACAAGACCGATGCAGAAAGAAAATGATGGAGACGTAGTTTATGCATGTAACACTGTACCGTAATTTAGTGCGGGTTGGAGCTATTAGAAGGCTATTATTACAACATTCACATATGAAACGTACAATACAACATGGCACACATCAACTGTGAGTACATTTATAAATATAGTACCATTTATAAATAAAACCAAAAAGTCTGGCACTTTCTACCCAATCTGATGAATTATGCTTTTTATATTTTATGACTTCTCTCCTACTGATCTCCACTGATAAAACAACAGTGGGATTTACACAGCACGGCTGCGTCAGGCTCATTGTTTCCAGATGTGGAGGAAAAAGTGGTTAAAGTCAAAATCAGGCAAGGAGGTAGACGAGGTTGGGAAGTAGCGCCTTGATGTTTGCCGCGTGCGGTGTGCAAATGGAGGCAGTCTCTTTTAATTATCCTTTATTGTTTCACTTGCATTCCATCATAATTGTCACTTATTTTAGGGAAATTGTAAAAATTCCTATAATTGATGGATGTATATAAAATAAATGAAGCCTGTGGGAACAAAAAAATTCCAGAGAGTCAGCTGCATTATGTTCTGCAGCTCCTTTATGACGCGTCCCAAAATACAGAATACGTTAACTCTGTGTCTTCAGTTGTCACATCATATTGCAGGATTTTGTAGAAAATCTGATTTTTTTCACTTTACAGGAAGCAGTTTTATGAGGAAAAGGGTAGACGGAGAGACACCACACAAAGGTCTCCTCAGTGTTTCTGTCGGGATTATCCCACTAATCCCCGTCCCAGACCGTCCACTACAGTTATACTGTCCCAGCCGCGTTACAACAAAGCCAATTTAATCGTAAAGTTGACCTATTGTGCAATATAAAAAAACCCAGGGCCATAAATCCTTCAAGGCTCGGTCCAGCGTTCGCTGGAACGCTCATTTCAGGAACAAACACCCGCGAGCTTCACACATGCGTGGAAAGCATGTGAGAGAAACTTCACACCCATCAAGGGAGTGGATCAGAGTTTTATGGCACACAAAGCTTTTTAATGTGTGAGTGGCTAACTGATACACCAGACCTGCAGTGGGACAAGTCTTCATCACAGCTATAAATCTACTCGCAGCTTGTTACGATTCTGAGAGAGAGAGAGAGAGAGAGACATAGAGAGAGAGAGAGAGAGAGAGAGAGAGAGATACTGAGGGAAATCAGATTAACTTTGCTTGGGTCCGTCATGCATGTTGCAGCCAGACAAACTATGTGATTGTGAGCTGTCAACTAAAACACTGCTAGAATTTTATATGACCTCCTTGCAGCATTCTGCGTTGACAATCCAAACAAAGCTGCAGCAAATTACAGCCTGTTCAAGACAGACAGACACAATCAGACGCAAATGGTCAATGTATCATTTCAGCTCGCGTTCCTTCCATCTAAGACTAAATAAACAGCCCAAATTAGGGCGGATTTGACGTTTTTTAGATCGCCGTGATAAAACACGGGGAAACAATCAGCAGAGCGCATTCCCACATTTAATTTTATTTTTTTACTAAAGGCACTTGGAGCGGCCTTATCGAGGGTCCGGTGCCCTTAAACAGTTGTAGCAACAGAAAGATCCTGTAGTTAACAAAAGACAAAAACACCTCAGTTGGGCTGGGAAAGTTTGTGACTTGGAATTCACAGAAATAAAAGAGTTCCGTGGTTGGGAAATGGACATGTGGTGCAGAGCCTGTTGAGAGGAACTAAATTACGTTTCATTAGGCGCTGAAGGGTTGGAACTGGTTTCCAGCATATCGACATCGGACACATGAACTCTGATACACAGATTCTTACGTTCTTTTGAGTTTTCAAATCTACGATGAAATGATTTAGTGCTTGTAAAGCTTTAAAGCTGCAAACATGACTCAAGCAGATTTTATGTAGCGACAAAAGGCATGGTGATATTAACTACTCGGTGCTGTGTTTAAAATACAATTCAGACCATTTTCTTGAGCCAAAGACACGTCTGTATTTTATTGACTTCTATTACAAGTGTGCTGTTATGAAGTAGAGAGTAACATTCTAAGACTGTGAGTTTAGCTGTTCCACCCATTCCCTTTCCTAAAAATTTATGCCCGCTAAAATAATCTAATAATAAATAGTATCATTCCATATGTTTCCTGAGACATTTTGATTTGATGCAACTTTGGTTAAACAAATTGTGCAATGAACCAGTGAGTCATTTTTACAACTCTGGAAAAGACGTCTGTCTGCAGCGCTTAAAGATATTTATGATGCTGACCTGTTAATGCCTCACTTAGAGTTATCATAGAGCCTCCGCTGGCTTAACATAACTCACCTGTTAGCATGCTAGCCTGGGATGATGTATTGGGTACACATGGAGGTGTGTGTTTTCATCCGCTGGCAGGAATTGCTACAGAAATCCCTTGCACTACTTTGAGTGTTTTTGGTTGTTTTTTTTAACAGCACAACAACATTCTCTGACTTAAATTACTTAGTAAGCTGAAAAAATTACTTTAACAATGGTAATTGTTAGTAAATCTTTACCAGGTTACCAAAAAGACTGCACACTGTGTATGTTTACTTCAAACTTTGGTGAACACGGGAGAAAGCCATAAACATATGAAAGCACAAAGTTTGGATGCTCTGTAATGTTTCATTTCACCATCCTGTTTATGTGTTTAAGTAATTATGTCCATGTATATCTGTCTGAAAGTCTTTTACTCTCTCTAAAATGTGGTGTAGGTCTAGTTTTTGTCCTCCTATGACCCTGAATTGGTATTCAGGAACCCTGAAGCGTCCCACAGCCTGCCACACAGGAGGCCTCCGTCCTGGGTTGTTATGAGAGCCACAGAAAGGCTTTTCATATTGAGTTTGAGATTCAGGAGTAGGCGAAGCTGCAGAGAATCTGAATGCATGTTAGCATGTTTCCACAACTATCTCGGAGACGCGTTAGCAGGGATCAGTGCAGCGGCACACAGATTCTTATCGCATTTTTTGTCTAATCAATGTGGAGTCATGATGAGTCTGTTTGTGCAAAACAACACCTTTAACTGAATGCTACACTCATGTCTGACCCAGAATCAGCCATTAAATTTGCCTTCGGGCCTGCTTGAAGATCTTAGGTAAGGATGGCTGAGCAGGGAACAGGGTTGGGAAGGGAAACAGCTTCTGTCGGCCTACTAATCAAGAGATTAGGGGCCACTATTGGCATTCAAGCACACGGCGATCTGGGTCGTCCACACACATACACATGCACCGAACCTGCCAGGGTGATTAAATGTGCGTGACGGGCTAATTTCGCCATAAAATGTCAGCCGTGGCACAGTGTTGGTGCTGAAAGCCGCTGCGATTCGTTCTGCGCTAATTTCCCTCACAGAGGAATGAGCGACCCCACAGACACATTTACTGTCTGCCGTAAAACTTGTCTCCATTAGGGAGTGAAGGGGAGGGAAGGGAAGCGTTTGAGACTGACTGCGATGTAAAAGGGGGCGGTCTTCATCACAAAAAAAGACTCCGTACGTTTCGCTTGCAAGCCGGCTCTAAATCAACTTTTATTTTGTTTTGTCAGCATCCCCTAGTGGTGCTGACATTCATGACAGGAGCAAAGAACAGTAAAGCATCAGCAGAGACAAATCCTGCACCAACCTTTTCATAGTATTTGATTTCATAGTCGAGGATAATGCCATTGGGTCTCTCCGGCTGTTGCCAGGACAAGGAAACGCTGTTTCGGGACGTCTTCTCCTTCTTGATGACGGTCACCGGCGAGGGAGCTGGTGGGAGACAGATTGAAAAAGCGGGTGAGGGGCTTTATGGAGAGGTTCAGGGAAGGTTCAGTCAGCTGAGGCTTTACGCTCCCGGCGATTGTCGATGGTTCCTGTTTGGCTAACTCTGTTTGCTGCTCAATGGGGCTGCGTTCAAGGCTGACGTTCAGGGTTGAAGGGCAGAACAAGACGGCAAACTCTAAATCAAACATCAGCCTATGCAGAAGTAGCGGGCCATAAATGTAATCGATCATCTCCGTACCGTTGATGCGTATGCTCTGAAGATTCATCTTTAATGCTTTAAATCCCATGTTCAATGAAATATGCATGAATTAAGGCAGCAAACATTTATTTATTAAATAGAGGCTTCTTTTAGTCTCGTTATCAGAGCAAGTTATGAATAAAACCCCTGATTTAGAGGGGTCATAAAGAGTGCTGCTTGTTAACTGAAACAACTTTTACACAGCGATCCCTGCCCAAATGCTCGACTGTTCATCTCTCACCTCCACTTTCTCATGCCCAGAAACCATAGAAACCGTGTCCGTCTCCCACCACTGTCCACAAACCTTTTAGAGCTGTGATTTCCCCCTCAATGATCCTTCATCCATGCACTACATTACCTTTAGGAGATCACATGGCCTCAATCTGGAAATTCAGCACATCCCTGCCTCTATCGAACCCCAGGCCTCCCCCCCGCCCCCCGCTCCACTTCTTATTTCCCTTCTTTACTGCTCTCTAATTGCCAGGCAGCTCCAGGGCCAGCCCAGCATCTGAAGGCATTGACTTTTAATTTTATTAGACCACAGGAAAAAACATGTTTGTCTTTGAAATGTTCGAGCCTTCCTTGATTATGCGTCTGCGGCGCGTGTGTTTTTCCGTGTTCTTTCCGTGCACATACTGACGGGAAAGGGTTTTTTTTCCCCTTTTTTTTCGTGCCTTTCTGTAATGAATCCAGATGGGAAGAATCTGTTTCTATACCTCTGCTGCTCAGCCCCTCATCTCCCTCTGGTTTTGATAGGGGGGTGAGGCTGTGCTTTTTATTAGCTCTGCGGTTTACGGTGGTAATGATTTACCGCATCGGGGTGCCTGGAGGCAGCTTTGAGCTCATCTCCTGCTACATTTCTTGTTTCCCACCCCTCCTCTTCCTCTGCATTTCTATTGACAAACACTTCATTTGCTGCCACTTGCTGTGGTATTACTGACGGAAGGCCCCGTCCATAGATCACCCTCAAAGATCTGGTCCTCATTGTCCTTCACCTGCGCTTTGAGGGACGTAGCGCAGCTGCTGGAGCACATCCTTTTATTCCGTTACTGTCCACATGTGCTACTGGAAATTTACAGAGCGGGTCTGAGGGGCGGATCAGATGATTAATGGGAAAAGATAAAAAGGGGTTGCTCTATTTATTTAGTTGAGTTTACATTTTAGATTGTTTCATTAACTTGGACTGAACCGTGGGCGAAGTTTAAAGGGGAAATGTCTGAAATGTTTGTGGAACAACTTCTGGTCACAAGCCAAAGCAATTAAACCGAGTTAAGATCTATTAGAGTTTCCCTTTTTTCTCCATTTTATCTGCCGAAACCACCTTATTGGCCACTGCATTCCTTCGTCCGTGCATTTTAGTTTCCTGGATTTTTAAAATAATGCTTGTTTCGTATTAGCGATGAATTTCTGGAAAATGTCAGCATGACTAGAGAACAGAGATCCCAACTGAAGGTTTGCATCGTGTCTTCCATCTTTTATACGGTACAGTTTTGACTCAATTACCAGTGAAATAATGTAGATTTGTAAAGAGAAGAGAAGAGAACTCGTTCCCCAGTGCATTCCAGCAACTATCCTCGGCACTGTTTACATCTATTGTTTGGAAGATGCCTCTCTGCCTACATCCAGTCACGCTTTGTCAGAATGTTCTCGCTCAACTTCACACTCTTGTGTGTTCACACACTCGGTGTAAACACGCGTGTGGTGCAATGAGACCGATGCCACCAGCTGTCTCAGGGTGGTCACTGTTTCTGCCGTATCCTATGAATAACCAGGACGAGACCAAGGATTCCTGCCTTTCCGTCTGTCAAACAAAGATCAGCGACGGTCTCTGCTGTTATTATTAGCCTCCTCTAAACAGTGAGCACAGCCACTTAGTGGAGTTATGACAAAAGGGCCAACGGAGGAGGGCTACAGTACCTTCACTGTGCTGCCAGGACACATTGCTCCTTCCCAGGGAAAGGCGTAATCCCACTTTTAACAGCTTTGGCATCTGTGTGTGTTTATGTGAGGTAGAGTGTATGGGCGAGATGAGCGAGTCCACTGACCTACCTAATCCTCGTAAACTGTGGGGGCTGATGGAGAGGGTGCAGCTGCAGTGGGAGAACGAGGAAGGTGTGTGTTTGTGTGTTCAACCTACAGTAGAGGAAGACCCCGACGCCGCTCCTCTGACGAACACTCCAACACTAAAAATGATCTTAATATTCAGAGCACAAACTGCCATCTTGGTTTTGATAAGTCCTCTTCAAATCTAATATATATTCCAATCGTAGAGAGAATCCTCTTGACTAACCACCCCCAGTTTATAATGCTTACTGACAGACAATTCCACCTCCCTGCCAAGCCTTTTCCTCTTTTTATTTGCATTGTCTTCACTTAGAATATGTAAGTTTTCATCAGCGTTGCCTTTTATCTACATAAAATCACATTATCTGGGGCCCGGCGTACAGTATCTGCAGCCAAGACACGTGCGTGTGCATCCATATTTGAGATTCATCCCCGACTCCGTGCTGTCTTTGTCACATCGCTGACAACTAGACACAAATGCGGCGGGTCTGTGTGTGTGTGCGCTGACAAAATTCAGCATCTGTCCCATCATCACACTGTTGGGCTGCTCTTTGAAAAAAGTATGTCAGATTGGAGATATTTATTCTGACACTGCGTCCGCCGTGTGTAGTGTGCACAGTCAAAACCTGAAGCTGCGGCCTCTTCTGAGGGTTAAATCTCTCAGTATTAGGAGTCCAATACTGCCTGAGCTTTTGTGATGTCGTGATTCTCTGAACTGATGAATCCAACAACTGTCTGAGGATTCTGCCTCACCTTGAAACTTGGATGTTTCACTAATTCGCTAATTCTCCCAGTTTAAGCGGGGCTATTAATCATGGCGATGCCCCGCACGCAACCTCCAGCCATCTGTCAACACAAATGACGACATCCAATAATCTTTCACTCGGACAGACACCTGGCAAGGTGAGACCCAGACAACAAGCCAGGAGCGGCTGTGACACTGAGTCACGGTTACATCCAATGAAGGCTGACTGAATGATAATATTTCTTATTTCATGGTTCCTATTCCAGCTGGGTCCAGGCTCGGTGCACTTTTCATCCAAACTGTGACATGTTTGTCAATTAAATACCTAATAAATCTTGTTTTTTTTTTCATTTCTCACCTTTAAAATCTCCAAATAAATATTTTCCCACAAGAAAAAAAACCAAAACTGCCTTAAATCAAAGTGTCAAAATCATATCTGCATTTGGACTAAAACTAAAGGTTTAATATTGCATCAACCTCCCGAAAAAGTGCATCCTGGGGGGGGGGGGGATCTTGTAGCAGAATAAAAAAAAATTAAACAGAGAAGTGAGTGGAAGAACATAAATAGGGGTGTGGGTGTGATTTGGAAAGGAAATAGTATCCAGATGAGGCAGAAAAATGCAAGAACAAAGACGTGATCTAAGCATGAAGACACGACGAGCATAACGGCAACCTTTGTGCACACCAAAGTGAAAAACGATAACTGATGTAATGTGAATTTCGGAGGTTTTTACTGCGCTGACATACCTCGAAACACTGTTTTCCATCATCTTGTAATTCTTCTTAAGAACCAGGAATTTTAGGAGTACCCTTTTCACCTTCTATATCATTTAAGGGGTTTATTTTTTCCGATAAAGGACGGAGACATTTGATCCTATCGTTAAACGATAGAATAGCAGCCTGAGATTGTCTTGTAAATGTCCAGGCTGATGGTTGGAGTGCATGTGTTTGGAGCATTGGACTTTAGGGATGTGTATTCGGATTCTTTATGACATAAACTGGCTGGAAAGCAGGTTTGTCTTGGAACATCCAAACCAAATGCATGAAAATTCATATAAACCGGAGTTAGAGCAGCAAAACATGTCGAATTTCTGCTCGATATGTTATTGTAGTTCCAAATTAATCATTTAAATAAATCTTCTGTCCAAAATATGTTTGATTAGAGATTCGCCCTGTGAGTCAGAGTCCTGAAACCTGCGGCCGGAGCAGCCATGACGGAGGACTCGCCAGCGGATCACCAGCTGGAGTGAATGTTTGGAATGAAAACAGGCCTTTAATAACATGTGGTGCGCCGTTATTTATGTAAGTTCCTGCCTGATTATCTGACCGCATGCTTTAATCCCACTAGAGCTCAGCTGTGGCATCTCACCAGCTTGGTTGGTGGTGATGGTGACGGCGGCGTACTGCCTCATCTTCGGAGCCAGCGGCGACACTCCGTTCTGTGCTTCGATCTCAAAAGTGTAGTTAGTGTGGGCCAGGAGGTCAGCGACGGTCACTGTGGTGTTCTGGAGGCCCGCCGCCCTGGGCAGGAAGCGCACGTTGCTGCGGCATGGCTCGCAGAGCTGGTTCAACCCACCGCCGCCACTGGGGGCGCTGCGGCAGCGCTTGCAGACGACGGTGAAGGTGATGTCCCGGCGCCCGCCGTTGTCCTCCGGCCAGCTCCAGTCCAGGATAACCGAAGTCTCATTGATGGAGGATATCACGTTCCGGGGAGCTGAAGGAGGACCTGGAGGATGAGATGAAAGTGAAAGGAAGCAGAGGAGGACAAGGGAGGAAGAGAGGCAGGGTGCACCACCCTGAACCGGAGCATCCTTCTCCTAGGACACTCAAAGCTGTCTGGTTTAGTTACTGACAACCTGCTGCAGTAAAGCCTGAACAGCCTTGAAAATGAAACTTTACTCATCTTTCCTTCCTAACACCAAAGACTTTTGACAAGAAAACCAAAGGGGGGACACGGCTGTGTTAGGGCACCAGGGAAGGCTTATCACGCCAGCTTCCCATGACCTATTTAATCTCTCATGCTGTTATTCAAAAAAACCATGCAATACATGCAGCGCACATGTATTCCTGCTGGAAGCTGTCCAACACTGAGCACGCTGTGCTGGCTTACGCGGTCCAGGGCCTTCGTGAGTTTTGAGTCTACGGCAATTTGGAGCGCCGAGATCAGTTTTCCAAAGAGAAAATCTCCATTTCATGGGGTCTTTAAATCGCAAAGGCAGCGTGTCGTCGTGGTTCTCCCTTAAAAGAAGTGTTATAAAGCCGTTGCCGTACAACCAGTACACAAACACCTCTGACGGGTGTGTGTGGTGCAGTGTGATTTCAATATGAGCCTGGGGACGTAACGTGGTATGTGTCTGTTTCCTTCTTTCATTCTGGATCAGTTACAGAGCAGAAAGTCACGGCACAGACGGCACAAAAGACGCCTGTTGGAGTACGACTGGCATAAAATAAAAAAACGTCAAATCTGTCTGAATAGTTCCACATTCCCATATTGTATATGCTCAGACTGCGATGGCACGATGGGCAAAACCACCAAGTAAGTCTGCAGAAAACTCAGGCAGGAAAAGAAGGAGGGAGAAAGAACAAAGGGCTTCGGATTCCGTCTGCAGATAAAACTGCTTTGTTTAGTCGGTTTGTACCGACACAAATTTAATTCGGTGCCAAAGTGAGCGCAGCTCCTGTCTTGATAATCAAAAGGCTCCAAATAGACTTATCAAAGTCTCTTCCAGCGTTGGAGAAAATCCCGGGATGACATCGGGGTTTCCTTTTAACACAAGAAATCTAACGTGACTGCAGTTTAGAGGCAGTTCTGTAGCTCCTAGACTCAATGTCCAAAACCGTTTGGGAATGGGACAAACCTGGCGATCTGAACAACCTGTCTTTATTTATCAAATTCAAATGGGAGTCATGTAAAAAACAACTGCATTGTGCTAGTGCTCCTTCAAAGAGGGGGTCCTCAGCATAACTGGGAATGATTTATTCTCTTTATTTGATAGGTTACAGATTCAGTGTTCATGTCTCTTCAACAGTTCTAAAAGTTTAAAACCCCCAGTTCAGTCAGATCTGCTTTAGGGGCATCAGAGTTTATGGAGCACCATGGCTTGCAATTAGTCTAGAAATAAGGTTTGTACCCCAAATCTGATTAGATGAGAGCCTCAGTTCATTAGCTGGGAGCTGCTATCTGCTCTCGCTCTACAGGGTAACACGTCTATATTAGGGACTGCATTTCCTTTCAGCGAGAGAATATTTTCCATATTTTCCGTTTGCACCATGACAGTTCTCTGGCTAACCTTTGCGTCTGACTCCGCTGCCCATATCAACCTCGTGCAAATTTAATCCCTGTAAGATGTTACCTGCGCAGGCTAGCACATGCACACATGCAGGCAATCACAGCTTAATCCCAAATGTCAAAATAAGGCATTGTTGTTGAGATTAAGCATGTGACATGGATTATAGTGTGACGTGAGTCATATGCAATACCTCACAAAAGGACTTATTCTCTTTCCTGGAGAAAATGCTTCAACTTTCTGCTCTTAAAAAAGGGTTCATGTTTCGATCACGGTGATCAGGTGGGGGGGTGAGCACATTTTATCGGACTACAAAGGGACGTTCAGATTAATTTTTTAATGAAACAAGCTTGCTGAGAATGTTCAAAACGCTCTCATTGTACAGGAAAACTACACGGAAGACGTAATTAGTGACTTCGTTAAATGTCGCTGTCCTTGTGCGGTGCTAATTGTTTCTGCGCACATTTTCAAATATCCCGAATGAAACCTCTAACAAAGCACTGACAGCAGGAAAACACCCTCCTGAGATAATCGTGATCATTATCTCCTAACAATGCGTCCTTTCATTGGCGGCGCTAGCATCGCTCGACCCGACTCATTTGAAATGTTCCTATTTGACAAGATGCAGTTGAGATAATCACAACGGGGGCATTTCTAATTAGAACTCTGTCTGTAGCTGTGGGTGTCCAATTTGTATTTTCCACTCTTCCCCACAGTTATTCCCTCCCTCCCTCTCTGGAAAACCGACAAGCTGCCAAACCTGACAGAAGGTAATTTAGTGAATTTAGCCATTTTTGGTGGAATTGTAGAAAGTTTGCTGGAGGAATCTGCATGAGTGGGAAAAGAAAGGATCAGACAGAGGCAACCAAAAACTGGGCTGTTTTTATCAGTAAATTAGACCAGCCTCAGCACTATTACAACCTTAACTATGACCAAATATTTTGCGAAAGGGTCGATTAGGTAAGAAGAAATGCAAACTTACGGGTACAGGCCATGGCCACGGGGTCTCCCTCAGCACGGAAGTAGTTCTTTTCACAGCCACAGAACAGCGACCCCTCGTGGTGAGAGAAGCTGTGAGGCGGACATTTTGAACACTCCGTATTTCCCAGCGTGGACTTGTAGAAGCCCGGTTGGCACACTGGAAACAAACAAGATCAACAGATGGATGAGTGGTTTGAATACAAAGAAAAGAAAACGACAAAATCTCTTTTCTTAAAACAACATCCAGGGGCTGAAGTGACGATAGTGGGATTCATCCTGGACACAGCCGGCTCATTAGGGACAGACATGAGTGCAGCAATATCGTTGAAAGAAAGTAAAAGGAATCGCAGTTGTGAGGAAAGTCCATAAAGTCAAACCCGAAACGCTCTGTCTTCTCGCTGCGGGGCATCAGTGCCAACCACCACAGAACCGTGCACAACATGAATAATGCAAATGGCCCATCAGATAAAACAGAACTCCTATTAAACAGTATTAATCTGCAAACAGCAGCTCTTTTCTCTCACAACATGAAACCTCATGGAATTTTGCCAAAGCAGGTCAGGTTTTCCTCCCCTCCAACACCTATTGATCCTCGCCTCTCCTTCTTTGTCATTCCAAAGGACGGGAAGTGTGTGTAATTAACAGTTACTGATTCACAATGTCTCCATTCTGATTTGTGCTGTGGATTATTTCCACGCAGGTCTACAAGCGACAGTCTGAGCTCTTTGTTGGGTGAAAAATGTGGAGACAATGACAGGCAGCAAATGCTTCTCCCTGCAGTCTGCGCCACTCTATCGATCAGTTGTTGAAATACAGCCACCGAACAGTAATGGTTTAGCATTCAGCTTCATGGAGAGCTTACACACTGCCCATCCATACCCCCCCCCCCCCACCCCCCCACTAACAGATTAAACAAGTGTGTGCAGCAATAGCATCGTACTAACATGGTGTGTCTGCTCAGCAAAACACTTGGCTGTGGAGAAGTGTGCAGAAGCTACCGCTGCTGATGCTGCACCCAAATCTATCAGTGACACTGACACCGTGTTCCCGTGTCGCACAAAGCATCCACCCACCTCGTGTGTGTGTGTGTGTGTGTGTGTGTGAAAGCGAGACAGACAGAGGAAGAGAGCGAGCGAGAAGGGCCCTAAGTAATACAAAGGAAGTGTATTTTAGCTGCCTGGTATGATTCCACTGATGGAAAGACGAACACCGCGTTTCGCTGACACACGCAGAACAGACCGAGCTGATTGGCCGACGCAACGGGAAATTACACCTGACAGCCCGCGCCTCCGGCCAATCAGGAGGACGAGGTGGTGAGGGTACCACTAGGTCAGCAAAAATGCCCCAAAGGGCATAAGAACAGACAAAAGTTATGATGGATTAATGGGTGGCAGATTTCATCTGATCTCCCCTCACTTAAACAAGCTCTGACGGAGCAAACATGCCCCCAACAATTCACCCTTGGCTAACAACAAAGTCCGCTCTGTTCATTGGACGATTCAGGGCCGCGGTCCAACTGGACTCGTTCGGCTGCAACAGTCTCCCAGAATTGATCCCACTCTGGATTAAAAGCAAATCAACTGTCAGGACGTGATTGCAACCAGGGAAGCCAGAAAGCGCTGCAATGAACATACTGTTTCTGGAGAGGGAATCTGACTTTACTGAGGTTTGATTACAGAGTAATATCTGAGTCAGCTGCCAAGATTCAAGCCCATTTCCACGTAACCTGATGCATCGTTTACATGTGAAAATGTGTTGCACGGGGGACATTTGGTCTACCGTAATTTCTGGACTACAGAGCGCACCTGATTAAAAGCCGCATAATCTAATTTTAGAAAGAAAATCAATTTTGTACCTATACAAGCCGCACTGGATTTTAAGCCACAGGTATCCCACGTAGTAATATGAAAAATTAGATCGAAAACATTCAGTGCCGGTATATGTTTTTATTATCATAAGAGACGAGTCACTGACGAGTGACAAACAAACAGGTAAGAAACAACAGCCACGCTTTTCACTTGTATGTTTATACAGAGACCTTAAATCCAGTTTTCATCACTTTTCTTTTAATTTAATCCGCTTAGCAACATAAATATATTGTACCGGTAAATGCTTCTTTTTTCTAATAGTGTCTGTAACACAGCTACCCTGAAATATACGTTTGTATCAGCTACACACAAATTACGTTGTTTATGCTTTTTTACTCTAACAATGAACAATCTAAAACTCCCCGATGGCCCACCTCTAAAATTCTTCTATTTTCATCGTGGTGGCGATTGCTTTTGCCTTCAGTCTGAGTTGTACAGCGTAAACACCGCGGCCGCCTGCTCTCTGTGTGTTGACCCAGTCTTCCAGAACGTTCTCAAGCTCGGGCCACCTGCGATGTTTACACCTAAAAGCTTTTTTCGTCTTTTTGCTTTGGATCAGTTCTTCAGGCGGGCGTCTCCACCTTCTCGCCATTGATTACCGTAATGTATGCAAAGATTACACGCGGCAGCTCGATTTCCTTCGTCAACCTTCAGAGTGATCGCTTTTAACTTAAAAGCCGCATCATATGCTTCTTCTAGTATTTTTCATGTTGATGAGGGTTAGTAAAAATGTTCTACTAAATATCTAAATTGATGATGCTTTTGTTCACCTATGAATTTACCTGGTTTGACTATTTTTTAAACTTTTTAGAAAACTATACATTGTTGACTCAGTTGCAGGTCTGTATCCTCCAAAATCTGTGATGTACGCACAAAAACAGCAGCTGTGCCACAGGCGGCGCGCAGCTGGAGACACACCAGGGTGTCAGCGCTGAGGTATATGATCCGATGATGGACTTGTTTTGGTCTGATGAAGACTGGACTCATTGTCCAGAAGAGTTGTCTTAAAAACCACTCCTTCAGGGGGATGATGTTGTCAGAAAACACACAAAGAAACATAGCTGGTAAGCTCTATAACACATGGGAATGGGCTGCTCCAGGTGTTTTGTTCCCACGTGAGAACAGCTGACAGAAGGCTAACTGTGTAAAACCAGGCCTTGTCCAGGAGCTGCTCGGAGGAAGAGGAAGGTAGTTGGCAGTCAACGCTCTCCAAATTTCAGAAAAACAGCCATATCTCCACATTCATGTTAAAAATATACAGGGACTTTTCAGTGAGTAACACAGCCGTGAAACTTATTAGGCACTGAAAGGGCCCCATAAACTTCATGTGTAAAAATGAACAACCAAAGCTGCGTGTGACCTACGAGCCTTTCATATGACAGTATAGTGACATGTTGTATTTTCTTAACCACAGCTCTAAAAATATTTTTTTAACCGTTGGAAAAGGATAATAAAGTTCCCATTTTCTTTCGTGTGTGTGTGTGTGTGTGCCAGGATGAAAAGCAGCTCTGACAAGGCCTGATGGTAAAATCACATTGGCCCACAGGAGGTTAACTACTCATCTGAAGGCGAGCTGGGGTGTGTGTTGGCAGCGGTGTGAGCAGGAGCATGGGCGGAGGGATACGCTGTGTCGGCATATGACGGCTCTTTGCCTCCCTCCGGGCAAACAGATGCTGCAGAAATCTATATCATTGTTAGAAATGCACATTTCACAAGAGCATCAAGTTTAAATGGCATGTTCAGGGTTTTTATTACAGCCCTCGTGACACACACACACAGACAGACACACACACATCCACACACACATACCTACTTAACACAGAGGCAATCAATTTGCAGTTCTTTCAAATCCCCACACAGGCGTAACACAGCGTCTAGCCTCTTTCACTAGAAAGTGAAACACAACCTCTTCATTCACTTTTAAGCAGAAGTGGACAAAGACACCCCCCCCACACACACACACACACACACAAACACACAGAGCTGTAGCTGCCACGTGATATGTTGGTTTGTAAAATAACTAGGGCTGCAATTTGCTGGATCAATAGTGTAGGTCACAGGACACCAGCATCAATAATTAACATGGCTGCCAGCTATAGTTCAGTGGTCCCGCGCAGTCTCGCTGCATGCTAACTGAAAACCTGATGCGATGTTCCACTTTGCGAGCCTGCGCATTTAAACAAAGCCTGCATGAATTTGTACATAATCAGCATTAATCATTCATCTCAAAACTGCCGGCTTACGACCATTGAGCGAAGCAAAGACCGCTTCAGAAACGCCAGCACACGGAGTGAATATGGAGACGGGAGCGCCTGTGAGCGCTCGCATGTCTCGCTGTCTTCTTGACCTCATCCGTGACACGCATCGATTGGAGTCACACTGGGACTGCGGGAAATCCTTCCGCCCTTGACCTCCATCTTTCCATCAAGCCGAGATTCCAGTTTTTCCATTTTTTTCCTTCCCTAAACATTCAACACTGTGTATAGCAGGAAAAAGGCCTAATAATTGATTTCCTGTTTCGACACCACCTCCGTCTCTTTGCCTTTTGAATCTAACTAGATCCTAATGACTTTCACTCCCTCTCTCCTCCCTTTCTGTTCCCTTTTCTTCTTCACCGCCCCCTCGTGTAAAACTCCAGTTCGCCTCTTTGATTTCCTTCTTCCGTTAACTCTTCTTTTCTAAAATAGAATGGCTTTCTTTGAAATGGAAAATTTATTTACACTGGCAGTTTAAGCCGTTTCCCTGGCAGTTTTATCCACAGCAACTTTTAAAGTTGCAAGAAAAGCATTTGCTGCTCCCTGAGATGAAATATAACATTACTGCACCTTTTTTAAAATGAGTGGTCTTTATGTAATGGCTGACATAAAAAGCATCAAGGCAGAGAGTTTATTTATTACTCATTTGTCACTTGTCACCAGTGCTGAACTATTAAATCCTGTAGATGTATGTAATATTGGGAAAATGCTACTAATTATTGGGGAAACTTCAACGAAAGGCAACATAATAGACACTCAGGTAGAAAGTTGTTGGGCTCATTATACTGATTCCAGACAGACAAATGTGCCAGTCTGTATTTTGAGGGAAGGATAGAATTGTACATTTAATGTCACAGAAGGTAATATAACAAATGAAGGAATGACATTACATTTAGAATGATTTGTGAGTAGAAGAGCCTGAAACTGATTGCTAAAGTTTTAACAATCGATGATGATTTATGGTCATCATTGCGAGTCTTAAATGCTTCTTCAATTCCAGCCGCTATAACCCAGAATTATTGTCATCCACAGTGCCTTTTAGAAAGACTCCTCTGCAGTTATGACATGAGTAAGTGCCTGTATAAAATGTGACAAAAAGTGACAGAGACATCCATTATGCTGAATTGCAATCAATTTATTAAAGCTAACATGTCCATAACCCAATAAAATGAACTCAGTTTTGTCAGAGATACAAATGAGAGGTTATGTCGCGGCGTAAAGTGCTGCGTATTCCATCGCTCCTGTTCAATTACCGCGCCAATGGCACGTTAATCGGATTGGGAACATATTGCAGTTTATTCCTATAATCAGTTGAGAGGGCCGATGTGGCAGCATTGTGCGACAGCTCATGGTCGTCGGCAGGAATTTCCTGTGACAAACTAATCAGTGCACGATGAAGGCCTGCGTCGGTCTGGCAGCATTCAGTGGAGCAGAAGTAAGAGGGAGGATCAGCTGGGTGGGCAGCAGGAAAATCAATCACATTTAGTGGTTTCTCAGAGGGTCTGTTAGAGATCTGTACAGTATTTAAAGCGTAAACCGACTCCACCAAGTCACCAGGCCGATGCACCTTTTGAGATGGTCGCTACAAAACAGGAAAATTAAAGAGCAATCAAGCCTGCGACGCCAAAGCCTTGCACCCGGCTCCAGCACAGCACCAGAAAAAGGGGCCAGCAGATCGATTTCTCAGCAGGGCGCTCAGCTTTACCATCGATGTGACCTCATGAGCTGCATGACCAACAGCCGCAGAAGCGAGCTGGCTTCATCAGATAAGTTGTAAAGGACCAAATTGGAGCGCGTGGTGCTAACTGCGGGCTAATGGCACTGAGAGACCTCCGCTATTCAAGTCTATTTATCCATACACACTCAAGGAGACTCTTCTGCTGCTTAGTTGCTGAGTTTGTTTGTGAGGGTGTGCCCAGAATACCAATCTTTATAGAAACCAGTTCCTGTCGATGAGGAAAAAAGGTAGCATGTGTGTGTTTGTGTGCAGCCCGGCACATTAAAGCTTAATTAAGTGATCTAATCCATCAATATTTGCATAATAAAGAGCCCCAATGAGAAGGATGAATGGAGGACAAAAGGACGATGAAGAAGATGAAGGAAGGCAGAGGTGGTGGTGGTGGTGGGGGGGGGGGGGGGGGGGGGGTTGAAATAGTGGTTTCAGAGAAGAAAAATGAATAGTAAAGAAGCACTCCGAGCTGCAGCGAGCCATCAACAAAACAGCAGAACAAGTGTTTGGGATGAGGAGTGATAGATCTTCTCAGATGTTTTCAGCCCAGCGATTGGCCATAATTACCCATCAACCCCAAACACAATTATGTCCAGTAGATTAGAAGATTAGAAGAAGGTTAATGATCAATGCTGTATAATCACCAGTGTGGCTAAAGTTCCTGCACTAAATTAAATCTTAATAGAAGTTATATTGGCTGTCATTTATCAGTATAACCTTATTAAAACAGGAAATTAGATATGACTGAGCCCACTTTGTTTACTCCATTTCTCTTTTATATTCACAAACTCTTTTGAGGAGTTCAGGCCAAACCTGGCATCAGGTGTCACCCATTAAATCCAGTAATGCTTAAATGTCAACAGTGAGGAAACCAACAGGACGAAGTGGGAAAAAATACATAATTAAAACAGGTCGGACGCTGATGCAGAGCGGTTGGTGCGCGGCTATACATGAAGGACATTAAAGTGGAGCATCACAGAGCGAGACACCCTCACAAATTCAGGAGCACGGATCAGCTCCCAGCTGCATCCATCAAGGAGGACAAAAAAACTGTTTCCTATACTGCACACTCCAGAAGTTAGCCAGGTCAGCCTGAAAATCCAGGGCGAATGGCACAAATTGACCAAACACGCCAAGACGACAGAGGCCGAGGGAATGGAGACACAGGGAAGGAACATAAGAATGTACCAGCAGACAGCCACACATGCACAAGCGGAGGCACGGAGACCATTTGTCCTGACCTGCCACACACAGTGGCACCGCCGAACAATCACTGTACGTGTTTTTATCTCTGCGTGCTTTTGTGCTTGAAGACGACGTTGGCCCCGTGGTGACCTCTCACTTGTGCTCGATCACACATGCTCATTCCGTGGGTGCACTCCGTGGAAACAGCCTAAACATCCTTAAACCAATTTGCCTCCACTCGTCCTTTACAAGACAATTGTGCTGCTTTGAATAACAACCGATAACCAGACGTTTACAGCACAGGCGATCAGCCAAACACACAGGCCGTCGTCGTCTGGGTGATTTAGATTCGGACACAGCATTGTAGTGTAAAGCCATGTGTGACAATAGTAGCCGATGGCAACCATGTCACCATCCCCATGCTGGCATGGGAAAATAGATGTATGCCGTTCTTAGATAAAATATGTTAATGAGCAAAAAGACCGGATTCCTTTTGTCTTACTGTCCTCTGAGATGGGACGGCAGGCTTGCAGGTCTTCCAACATAAAAACTATTCCACACTAAAGGCATGTCCATTTGAGTAGAAAGAAACACATCCATGCAAATCTGATTGATGGCATGTCAGTACTTTGCATGCTTACGGGCGCCAGGCCAGCAGGGGGTGATCACCTGTTAAACTTGCCAAAGAGCTGGAATGTTGCTGAGAAAACCACCCAGGTTAACGAAAATACTGATTCATTCGCAATTATCTGAGGCATGATCTTAAACTAAGGGATTTTCTGGCACACTGGGATACAAAAATCTAATTTATTTAGTTATTTATTTGTACTATTCTGGGAAACAATGAATGATTGTAGTGTATCTACATATGCAGGTAGCTATAACATATACATCAGTTTGTTGTTCTCACTGTTGATGTTGGCCTGAATAACAATAATATCAACTCGTGAGCAGCCACTGATCAGATAGAGAAGCACAATTTAGAATTAAGGCAGATTTCGATGGCTGATCGTGGCTTTGCTGTGCTGCAGAGTAGAATACGTCACTTTTGTGACCATCACAGACAGTTACAGAGATGGGGCGCCATAGAAGGAAGGCTGGATGGAGTGAACAGCTGTCTACCTATACATACTTATGCATCCTAGCTGCTGCAGAAGATTCCTCCAGTGTCTATTGTAATTCTGATGACTCGACGCCCATATGGCTGCTGACAGTGATCGCTAAAGAAGCTGCTCTGTGGGCTGAAGTCTGGGCTGAGGAGTGCAGGAAAGCCCACCAGGGAAGACCACTTTCACTGCTGGAGCTCTGGGGAGAAACTGAAGGACATACCCTCCTCCATGAATACACTGACAGGAACCTACACACCAGCCCCAGTACATGACTGCTGCCATATGCTAAAGAGCCCCCAGGCTCCCCTTACTTCAGACAACATGACATTCTGACTTTCACATTGCCCACCGTGCTGCTCTCACTGGGATCGAAGGGCTTCCGACTGGCGAGAGGATGAAAAATAAAGAAAATGGAAACCTTTAGTTCTGGAAGTACTTTCCCAGCTCTTCCATTTGGAGCCCGAGCATAAGAGGAAATTTAATTTATAAATTCATGTTAATTTTCACCATCTCGTGTTCTTAGCCACTGGCCGAACAGTTCCTGGTTCAAATCTGACCCACTTTTCTTTGAATAATGTTGAGGATTATAAATGGCTTCAGTCTGATATAAACGGTGATAACATTTGTGCTTTGCAGCTGGAATTTTCAACATCTGGTTTTGTATTTGTTGCCAGTGGAAACTAGAAAAGGATTGAATCCACTTTTATTTTCCACTATGCACTTAAAAATACATCTATTTGCCAGTCCAGGTGTGTTTTCCCTTAAACTTAAAGCTCTGGGAGGATTGTTGCTGAGAAAATGATGGGTATAGAAAAATGAATGTAAATATCACTAACTACGAGCACCATCTACTTTTTCTTCAATATTATCACGTCAAAATATATAACACCTACCTTAGTTCTCACCTTGAAAGTGAGCGACCCCCTGTGAACTTCTGACAGCTAAAGGAAGGTCAGATTCAGTTAAGATCTGAGAATTTCTTTGTGTGGCTCGTGCCCGAGGTGGCTAATGGGATTCTCTGGCGTGCCGCAGGGAATAAAACGAGAGGCAATTTGATCAAGGCCTTGTATAACAAAATAATTACAATCACAGCTCGGCGCCAGCGTCGCAGCCCCTTCAACTCGCAGTGCTGCAAATTCAAATGAGCCTCATCTCATTGTGATGTCAAGCCTTTAACCTGCGACAGTGTCTAGTCATAGCAAACAAAAGAGCAGAATTTAAATGACTCAGTGGATGAGAAGTTTAGATTTGACTTACATCCATGTCTGTGAGGGATCTCATCGCCTGTCTGCGAGGTTTTGGTTGGTTTTTTTCTCGCCATTTTCATGCAAAAAATATTAATATTTGGAAAAGATAATTAAAACTCTATTACACCTGGAATGTGATTCATGGTGTCATCTAATTGAACATCTGGGAAATTCTTATGTATAATGAGGATGTCATTATATAATGATTCGAGTGTGCAGTTGGATTTGTTTGGGATAATTGCATACAGGGAATAATGCTAATTAGATGTCTTATTTTCAGTTACTTTTTTTTGCAGTGTTGAAAAACCAAATCAAAAAAAGAAAATAATCTAAAATGCATGGTGCAATAAACATGTTAGCTAATGATGCCAGTGATGGTTTATGGTAATAACCAAAATAGGGACTCGTGAAGTGACATCCGTGTGTTAGGGGGAATGATATGTATGGCATGCACTGGTGTAGAAATGCATGCATCTGTGTGAATTTCCATGTGTGCGGGTGTTGGTGTGTGTGTGTGTGTCTGCACTAGAATTCCTGGGGCAGGTGTCTCAGCGGTGGTTGAGGCAGAGCAGCGCTAAATCACCCCTCAACTGACACACCTCACCGCAGGGTGTCTGGCCATGTGTTACTGCTGAGACTGAGAGGAGGGGCTAGAAACCCGGGGGTAGCAGTTACTGGGTCACAGGAAGGCAGATCAACCTCTCTATAAATCAGAGGCTTGAGATTTAGCTGTGAGTGATGCGTGCGCGTGTGGATGACAGACAAAGAGAAGAGGAGAGCAGCTCTGCAGGCTGTGTGTGTGTGTGTGTGTGTGTAGTCTCTTCTGTTTCTGATTGTGTGCGTGACAGACCAACGCAGGTGAACGAAACACAGGGCCAGACATCCCGGCATGATCCGAGTTCACTTCAAACCTCTCGACTTACCTCGACTTCACCGTGGCCCATCAGCTCCCATCATCCTTGGCGGCAGCCATGAGCACACGCTGAAGTAAGTCAGAGGGTGGAAAAACTGCTCACAAGTGGGTCTTGTGAACACTTAACAGCTAAAATCATCGCCACAAATCAAACGCAGACGCACAAACATAATGTGTACATACAGCGCATCAGGATCCTGCTGCGAGTACAAACAACGTGTGTGTGTGTGTGTGTGTGTGCGTGAATTGACTCACTGCTCACACATAAATAACTTTCACGTGGGTGAACTGTGTAAATGGCCTGTGTGAGACACAGAGCCGTGACGCTCCTCCAGTAAAGTATTCAGAAGCAACGATTGAAGAGTTGAGCTGAGCTGTTCTCGCTGAAAGGCCAAAATAAAAGGAATAGATGATACCTGTGACCTCACATTCACTCTTCACACCTCATTCTGGCCTGCTGTTCCTGTCACTTTCTGCCATGGGGTGCTCCCAGGGTGGGGGTGCTAGAGTGTCTGGCAGAAGTGCAGGTTCAGCAGAAGTCTGGGTGCCCGGCCGAGCGGGGCCGTGCACGGACTCGGCCCATTAAGGTGGGAGCACAATCGGGGAGTCAGCCTCGCAAAAGCAACACTTCCAGATCTCACAAGACTTTCTGTTGTGTGTAAATACCAGATGCTCAGACCCCCCAACACACGAGCTCTCTAATCACAGAATCCTTGCTCACATACAGCCACTGGAACTTTCCTTAAACCTCTGTAAGATGTCCACTGGACCTCATTTCATCCCATAATGACGTCATATCTGATGCTTTTTTCTGGGATATCTGTCGTTTGTGAAACTGTGCTGGGATTATATGTCATGGAATTAGTGGTTGCTAATCAAAACAGGTCTAAATCAGGTCTAAAACATTTCCAAAGCAACTCTAAGTTCTGGGAAATTATCTGTAGTTATAGAATTGCCTGTGATTGCTGCCATTGATCAAACCAGAGAGCGAACATTCATCTTGAGGTTGCTGAAAAGTAATGAGTGGTGCTGCGCCCCATTGAATATCAAACCACAATTTGAATGCTTTTGCACATTACCTTAGTTTGAAGTGAAATATTTGTGGGGCCGGGATAATGTTCCTTTCCATCGGTGAATGGCGGACGTTAACAGGGGAAGCAGGAAAGAGCCTTTTTGTCTTAAACACATGCAGACGCGGGTGTCCCAGGCACTCGGTGGGGCCAGCGACAGGCTCAAAGGCGCAGTTGATGGATGGGCAGGGTTTAATCACCTTTAATCAGCTCTGTCCTTGAATAATGATGAACAGCCCCTTTTAACACATGCAGGATGCAGGAGAAAATGAGAGCGAGTTGCTTCGCTTTGCATTGTCTTTGCTGAATTCGTAAGTAGTGGCAGATGCCGTCCTTCCTCCCCCGCTTTCCTCCCATACGTCCTTATTCAACGCAGCAGACTCCTCTTTTGGAAGCCTCCTGGCTACTGTGTCCCCGTGTTTTCACACACAGCTCCTCAACCTGTACTTTACTGTAATACAAGGGAGGGTGATAACAGACAGTTTCCTCCTGCATAGGTGCAGCCAGGTTTTTTGTTTTTTTTGCCACTGCCGCCTTGCTAAAATAATAAAGTGAGGTTCTCAAGTACCAGGCAGTGTGAACATTGAAACGTCCTCAGAACCCAGCAGGTGTGAACCGTGGGTAGACTATTCTATAGAAGAGTCCTGCTGAACACAGAAGGGGGCAGCTCCCAACCCTTCTATTTGCTTTTCTCCTCCTCGGGTTTTACATAAATCATGATTACCTGACTGTACCGCTGGCCTCTTTCTCAGGCCACGCCCTCTCCCATCAACCACCACATGGCATCGCTGACAAGGGAGATGAAGGGCACGCCGTCGGGGAGGCCAGAGGCTGTAGCGTGGGGGGCCTGATGGGGCGGCTGCACCCCAGGACAATGGCATTACAGTGGGGATGAGGGCTGCATGAATGACCTCAGAGGATCATGGGGCCAGGAGGAATGTTCACCCGCTGGTTGCACACATGGTATTTCACTCTACAGCAGGGCGGTAGCTCCCACTTGCTGCACAACAGCCCGACGCCGACGAAGACGTGCAGTGACGCGTCCTGGCTGCACGCAGACGCAGCGGAGATGCCTGCGAACAGGCGAGAGTGGACCCTCGCCATCTCTGAGCAGGCTCGTTAATGACAGCGGCTCATTTCTGCACGGCCACACACGCAGCTGACATCGTTTAGAATCTACGCCAGCCATCTTTCCTTTCTTCTGTTTCATCGGCTACTGCTCAGATATAAAAGTGCCCAGTCTTCCATTGCGCTTGACAATAGCATGTGTAATTGGAACCATGTGGCCCCAAGTTTTAGGCCACAAAGGGGCCAACGGGACACGGTTGCCCACGTATAGTGTGTGTTACACACTCATCAATGGAAGCAATCACACATTAGATTAGCAAAGGGCAAAGAACCTCACACTTTAGGCTGCTATGGGCTCCTCATGTCATCACGTTAGTGTTTCCCAGCTCAAGTAATCTCATAAAATAACATCAAGGAACTACTATATGTGTGTATTTGGTAGACTGGCTCTCTTTATAAAGGCTGGGAAGTAACACAATTCTGTCTTCTTTCTTCTCCTTTAAGATTCAAAAGAACAATTTAGTCATCTTTATTTCTGAGCTGTTTTCAACAGACATCCAAGCATACGTATGTTAAAAATCACATGATTAACAGAACCCGGTGCGGCGCACTCATCCATCCCAACGGGCTTCCTCATCGTTCCCATGCACTGGAAGCGTCTGGCGCGCCAGCAAAAGCTTTCCTTTCTTTTCCCTTATTGGTTTTACAGACCCATAAATAGTCCGGGCTAAATTAATGAGGCCGCCGAGACGTTGATGGAGGAGTTACGGGATAAAGGAATGGAAAGATGAAGGGAGTGATAGATGGCATCATTAGACCGGTGCACATCTCACTTAACAGAAGTGTTGGCTTTGGAAGTTGTGTGTTTTAGCTGTTTCTCGAGCTGGTTTGATCTTTAGCTCTAATGTTCAAATACACACGCATTCAAAATAATGTCACAGAAGCACACACACGCACACACACACACAAACCCAAAGCGAGAAGATGCAAGGTCAAATGGTGAGTTAAACGCCCCCAAAGAAGTGCCCCACACGATTCAATCATACACAGCCACACGCACACACACACACACACACACACACACACACACACACACACACACACACACACACACACACACACACACAGCAGGCCATTATTAGCTTTACTGCAGTGATGAAAATGAAACTGCACTCCCCACTTCCCTTGCTTCACTCCCCTCTCCTCACTGTAGCTGCATTAAGCTAGAATCTAGCCAGTAAGCAGGCTTGGATCGCCAAGTTTACAGCGTGGAGACAGTAATGAGCAGCAGCCTCGTGCCAAACATCACCGCCTCAAACAAAATTCAAACTACTTGAGTAAAGACGAACTATTCTGCAGTTTGGATGGAATTACCAAGAGTGACTAGGCTCCATGGGAAGGCTCTGAGTTCAAATCCAATAATCTCTACGTGGCGTTAACATGTTCTTGCGTGTTGGACTGACAACCTGTCCGAGGTGTTTTGCCTGCTTCTCTTCTAGTGGCCCTTATTAGAAGGAAGCAACACATCGTGAACAGTAGGAGGTAGAATTCTCCCTGCTCCTGGGTTCAAGTTAAATGAAAACTAAAACTGAAGGAAAAACCGTGCTGGAGTGCAGAGACCAGGACAGAACCTGACAGGTTGGATAAAAGACGTATGTGTCATAATTAAAAGGTGCGCACCCCAACCGAAGCGCATGACAGTGTAATTAACGCCTTGCTCCCCTGATAATGGGATGCGGCGCAATCCCTCAGTGAGCAAGCAGTCATGTCTCCCTCTCCAAATACGCCCATCTCTCAGCTCTTAAATTTGGTGTCTGGCGCGTGCACGTGTCACTCAGCCTGATATTAGCATGGTAAGTGCATGCAGATGGCAGCCACAGCCAGTAACCTTTCAGGAGCTATTTACATGTAAATCAATGGATTAATTGGCTGGAGCTCATTTGGGACCCGGTTCTCATCAATAGTGCGGACCTTTCCAATTGCTTCTTTTATTGGAGTGTCACCACCCACCCTTCTTACCCTGTGTGTGATGGACAGAGTTTCGTGACAATTTTTGGTTTTTCTTTGGGTTTTATACATTTATAGAAAAAAAATGCAAATGTTTCGGAGTGAAATATTCTGAATTTATCACTGTACCACCTCTGCAGCGAGGTCCTGGACCACTGTCGCACTCATCCGTCCAGACCGGCCTCTCGCTGAGTACGAGGTGAATAAATGACAATCAAAGAAAAGAACCTGAAGCCCATTTCTTTGGTTTTCATACAGTAGCGCTGCCGAAGCAGCTGCAAATCCAGCCTAGAAGCAGGTAACGCAGGAGCTGGAGCTGGAGCAGAGGCCTCGCATTAATCAGTCCCATTTTACTAACATTCCTTGAGGCTTTGCACTTTGGCATCGCCTCCAGGTGCTGAAATTGAACACTTAATAGCGACGGAGTAGCAGAGCGGAAGAGATGGAAAAATTGTTCGGTTGTGTCGTTAGGTGTGGGCTGCGTTACCTTCACCTTGACAAATGCAGGCTGCCGTCCACCTGAACACGCAGAGCTGAAGGGGAAAGGAATCGGAGTGGGGGGGGAGCTGTAGAGGATGAGTACAGTAATTGCGTCGGACACTGCCGTCTGCCATTTTTCCCCCCAGATCCGTTCATCTTGGCGGTGCTTTGCGTGCGTGAGCGCGGGGGTGCGCGCAGGAAAGGTCAGCGCTCGTCTCGGCAGAACCCCTCAACCTTTAAAGGTTGTAGCTTTTGTCCTGCTATAAATGACACTTTATTGCAAGGGGATAGACTGGGACGAAGACGGCACCAGAGATAAATAACTGATACGGTGAACAGTTATCACACTTTGACACTTCTAACATGGGAGTCCGCGTTCCACGTGGTTTAACGTGGTATTTATTGCGTGGCCGATCCTCCTGTTAGAGACCGCTTCAAATTTAATAACCGTCGCAACACAGGAAGGTTTTAAAGAAGCCGCAGTAGTTATGCTAATGAGTGCTTCAGTGTCTTGGTTTTCTGGAATACAAAAATATACAAATGAGACGGTGATATTACTTGGTATTCATTATTTATTGCTGGCTGCAGGGAACGCTGGAGCCCAGCCCGGACATTAAATGCATACATTAAATGCATAAATGCATCAACCGTGCTACACCGGAGTAAAACATTCTAAGTCATCAGCAGATATACCTATGATAAATGGTGATGACTTTAAGAAGGATCGCTGGGGATAGACATGTTTTCAACGTTTCAGTATGAGCGTTTGTTTGATCTGAATGGCTTGGCTGAAGCAGAAAAACGAGGCAAGCGCCGCTACTGCAGGTGTGGGGCTCTAAGATTGATCTGTGGTGGCTAGCATGACAGCCTCCATGCTTGGCTGACCCAGGGACGCTCTGCTGTGTTTGGCATTCTCGTTGCAGCTATAGCTAAAGGCGAGATCGCTGAGGCCTGACCGTCTTTAATCAGCACGTGCAAACTGACACACGCTCAGACGCAGCCAGCCGCCGTGCGTGTCAGCATGCAAACAACCGCTCCGCCTTTTACGTGATCACACAAGCCCGAACTGCAGGGCGCCGTTCTAGCCGGCGCCATTTCCAAGTCAACCAGCGTGGCCGTAGGTAAAATGTCACCAATCTCTTCCATGGACAGGGATGGATGGAATATGCGGTAAATGAGTGCAGGGACCTTTTCCTTGATCAAATATGGGTGCAGGCGCCGTCAAGGACACATGCAGTTCCAGTGAATAGATCATCTCAGGGAGACAAAGCTGCCCCGGATATCAATGACTTAACACGGGAACATGATAGAAAAGGTTCTCCTGAGATACTGTGTGTGTGTGTGTGTCACTGGGTGAAATCCTAATTTATGTAACTGAGCATCACCACCAAAGTTAGTCACCATAAAATTAAAGTCCGCCCTTGCTGTTCCAGCGTCAGTTTTCCAGGCGAGAGTTCAAACCCACACCGCAGACTGAGGTCTTTTCAGAAGGTCACACAATGTCCAACCTGCGGTGACTTTGAGGTTGTCTCGGACACGCGGTCACCCAGAGACACACGGGGTGGACAAAGCCCAGGTACCAGATGATTCACCAGAACGGAGAAGTCAGCTGCTCCTTTGGTTCATGAAAAGAGCTGTGGAGATGTTCAGCCTCGGGGCGTGTTTCTGGACCTGAAAGTTCAAGTGCAGCACTTTCACAGCCTTTCCTTCTACTCCTTGATATCTCTCTTTAAACTCACACACCCCTGGCTCTTAGTCCGTAAGAGGAGCACTGTTGATAGCTAACGAAATCCATCCCATCAGAACTGGGATGCAGCAAAAAAAAAAGAAAAAAAAGAAAAAGAAATCAGCATACAGCCGAGAAACTCCAGACGGGTTGATGTCTTAATGGACACTGGGATGCAGGCGAGCTTTTAAATGTGCAGCCAGGTGATGACGGATGGGGTTAAAAAAAACAGCAAAGCACAAAACAAGTTCAGACGCATCTGAGTGTGTGCACGTGGGTGCGCGAGCGTGTTTTGAGAGCGAGACCCAGTTCCTGCTGTGGTAAGCACTTTGTCTTCCTTTCCTCACCTCCGCTCACTTCTGCTTTACTAATGACCTGTATATATTGACAGACACATCGTCCACGCTTGCGTGGCGCGATTATTCTGCCACGGGCACGCGCCTGCGCACATCCCGGGGGGGCAGCTCCGAAGCCTCGCTTTCTGCAGATGTGATTATGATGGAATACGCAAATGATAAAAACACTAAGGTTACCATAGCAAGGTCATAAACCAAGAGGCTGACAGGTAGGAGGAAATGAAGAGATTTCTGCAATTCAAAGCAGTACAGGGAGGAATGAAATTTGGATTCTTGAGAGTATGATATTCAATCATATTCCTGAAAAAGCAGAGCCTCATTGCGCCCTCAGGCATTGAGACCCAGCGATTTCCAGCTTCTCAGTGCAACGCACTCATCTGCACGCACACAAGAAGCTTGTTCTGACTCTGATCCAACCTGCACTTCCCAACCAGACCCGCTGGTGACTGAGATGATTCGTGTTGATATGTTTGGCAGCCGTTAGCATTAGCGCGGTGCTTCCTGTCAGCTCAGAACATGGGGGGATGAACGCGAGACTTCTGACATGTCGCCACATCGCTGTTTACTGTCTGCAGAGGAAGAGGCTGAGGCCTTATCGTGGAATTAGCTCCTGGCTTCCACGCCGCGCACGGACCCACGCGAGCATTACGCCCGACAGAGCTGCCACCGGCTCGCTCGTCATTAGAGATCGAGCCTGTTTGTTGAAATGCAAAGGTTGTTGCACGCTGACATCTGTGATGCGGCAGCGCGGCGAGATCAGACAGCTGCCGGAAGACAGACATTTATGCGGCGACGTTGGGGTTTTTCAGAAGCGGAGTGACACGCGGAGGCCTCTCCGCGCTGAATGCATCGCAGCTGCACGACAAGATGATGCTTCTGACAACTCCTCGCTCTGGTGTGTTTAGAGATCGGCAACGCTTGACAGCCGAGGCCCCCGGATGTGCGGTGGGCTGCAGCTGGAAGCGTCTTGAGCAACAATGATGGCAAACGTCACACAGGGCCGCTTTACAGCAATAACCTCGTTTTATTCATGGGATCGCTGCGGAATGTGTCGCAAGCTTGGATTTTTATTGCTTTCAGCTTTAAACTTACAGAACTTTTAAGGGTTTAGTTTTTGTTGTTGTTGTTGTCATTTTGTTGACCTCTTTCCCATTTATCAATAAAGGAGGGGTGCTGTCATGAAAGGTCGGTAAAATGGAACTTGGTTATGATGTGATTTAAGTCCAGTTCCCAAAATAGTTTGGAATAATTAGTTCAGTAAAAAAAAAAAAGAAATAGAACAATATTTGTACTGGCCTTTGTGAGTAATATCTACTTTAGGGTCCACATGTGTGTCAAGTTGTTCTGGAAACTTGCTTTATTAATCAAGTTGCTTGAGCAATTCACATACCAAATGGATTAGTAAAGCCAGGAAAAAAGCTGCGATGTCACAAATCATGTGTTCAGAGGGGGTCTGTAACCCAGTGACAGCCCGCGTTCTTTCCCTCTCGCTTCTCTTTTCAGGCCTGCTCTCCTCTCTCCTCAGCCTCCGCATCCAGCCTGCTCCCTCTCATCCATCACAGATGATGGAGTGACTCCCCTGTTCAGCTCCCCAATTGCTCCCCCCCGTTACATTACACCGGTCTCCAAACATCCTCCGTGTCTGTCGGACAGGATGTTTCCCTCAAGTGTCCGTCTCGCTGTCCTTGCCAGTTGAAAACACACCCACGCACACACACAGCAATGTCAGACGTCCCACAGTAGTCGTTCGTCAGTGTTGACCTCTCAGCTGTACTTCTGTGAAGGCACACACACACACACACAGACACACACACACACACAGACAGACACGAGCATCCACACACAAATTTTTGTCCATTTATTTGTATGGATTATGTGCACCTAAAAATACCTCATTCAAACCATGTCTTTCTGTACAGTACAAATGCAGTCTGTTCCATACACACCCACACATGCACACACACACACGCACACACACACACAAAACAAAGACTTACTGCTGTGAAGTGGTCGTGTCAACTGGCAGGGGCCCCTCTAACAAATAAACACCCCATCTTCCCTTCCAAATTTCTGTTTAAGCCCTTATTCAGTGTGTGTGTGTGTGTGTGTGTGTGCGTGTGTGCGTGTTAAGTAGAATTCCTGAGACTGTGGTTACCAACAGCTTTGAAGTCCCCATAGCATCAGGGGCCCGGGGTGATGGGCTTTACCCGTCACACCCCCAGCCCAAACTGGAAGGCCTATAAAGGGAAAAGCAAACAGGCAATAACACCCCAAATGAGCAAAATGTTCCTGCATCTTTGGCTGCAGCCTGTGTCCTGGAGCCCGTGTGCCAGAGAAAAGCTCACACATGCGTAATCACAGGCTCTGCATGAGCGGGTTCCACTGTGCGAGTGAATCCACAGATGATTTAAGATGGGCCGAGACAAAGAGACGCGCAGACTTCTTCCTGCAGAAATTTAGAATGTGCATTACATTCACGCTGTTTGACTACATCTAAATAGAGTCTAATTAACGAGACCCTTCCTCAGTCTTTCTTCTCCTCCCCGCCTCCCTTCTTCAACTTTTCTCCTGACTGCTGTGTTGTGAAGTGGGTCTCAGTCTGATTGCATGTGGGCTTTCAGTGTGCATCAATTCGCTTTTTTTTTCTCTTGACTTGGAGGTTAGGAGCCCCACAAAGGCAAACAGTAGTGAAACCGTCTCCGAATTTAAACAAAGTCCAAAACTATCAGCAATTAACACACAGCTGCTGATAGATAAACATCGGAAAATACCCCAAATGCCATTCAATAGACAAAAACTGAAGCTGCTGGATCTTTTTCGGGGGGATTATGCTTCTAAACGAATTGTGTGGAGGATGAGAATAAACAATCCTGTCTCTTAAAGTTACACCATTTATAAGTAGTAGTAATATATCTTTAAAATGATCATGTTCCACCGCTACAGTGATATAAGGGCTGTAAAATGTATGACAAGTCGGGAAAAAGTAGTAAAGAGCAAGATCCAAAACAATCTTTCACACGTGTGACATGTAAAATTCCTTTTTTTGAACAGCGTTAACGGCCCAATTCGAGACCTTTCCCACTGGAACGTGCATTGCAGACCCTGTCGTTCCTTCCAGCCGCTCCTCTCAAGTTCAGCTCCAAAGAGGCGAAATGCCAGGCAAGTGCAGAGCCAAGAGACTGCAGCAGACAAAGCCTCCCCGCTAAACTAAACTGACAAGAGGGGAGAACGCTGATGCAATGGAACACCAGTGTCAGAGCGGAGCCCAGCACAGTGCAACACTCATACCCCGCAAACAAGCACGCATTCCCGCATGCTGCGTGCACGCATGCCGCGCTGCCAGGGCTGATCTGATTGTGTGGATCGGCTTTGCAAACGCGGGTGGCAGGAGGATATGAGGAACACCTGCTCTCAAGGATGAATGCGGAGGTGACCCTCGACGAGGAGGTGAACGCCGAGCGCTAACAGGCTATTGTTTCGCTCAGCTCGTCTGTGCGGCTCCCGTTCATAAATGAGCGCAACTTCACTGGAGGACGAGCGGAGCGGGACAGCACGGGGAGGGAACAATGGCTCGGAGTACTCAGTGAACTGAATAAATAAAGACAGCACAAATAAAGGAGATGGAGAGGGTATATTGTAGCAAATGCACCGGATATTAGCCTGATGCCGAATTATTGTAATTTATGGGTTGTGTATGTGTGTGTGTGCGTGTGTATGTGTGTGTGTGTGTGTGTGTGTGTGTGTGTGTGTGTGTGTGTGTGTGTGTGTGTATGCATGTGCTAGAAGTGGTATGTTCTTGTGGGGAGTCTGGCAGTAATATAATGGCCAACACAAACAAACAGGGTCCTTTCAGGGGAGAAGGAGAGAGCCAACAGCTCCATGAATTCACTGCACTCAGCCTCAACAGTCTGGAAGGAAAATACACAAAAAGAGACCGAACAAAGAAAACTAGAACAAAGACAACAAGCATGGGGCATAAATGGGGCACAATATTAATGAATGAAGAAATATTTGTTAAAGTCCAGACTTTTTTCTAAATCTAAATAGAAAGCATGGACAGAGCATGACAAAGTCTTCTTCTGCAGGACAAAATGTAAATAATCACTCCCAGCAGCACAAGCAAGCCCCGATGAATAAAACGGATGCTGAATCACTTCAGAGACGTGAATATTCCAGTGGTCAGGCCGACGCGGGTTTGCGTGACTGAAAAGATGTGCTACGTGTCTGCTGGAAAGCGCGGCATCGCGGAGCACGTGGGCAGCAGCTAAATCACTTATGCGAGCAAGTGGAGAGTGATATAAAACATTTGACATGGAATGGACAGCGGGCTTTGAACCAGCAGCCAAAACCATTGGGGATGGGGGGGGGGGGTAAGTGGCTGGTGAGGAAGAGGACGCAATAAACAAGAAAAAAGCTGCTGAAACCATTTCAGGGGGAAAAAATTGAACTTTGAGTTTTTTTTTTCTTTTATTTATAATAAGATTTGGTAAATCGTGTAGAAGTGAAACTTAAGAACTTTATGGGACACGTCTGCCTCGATCTGTGGATTTACTACATGTGAAATTATAATAAGCATTATAGAGCCCGTAGGTTTTAAGGATTGTGTGTCTTGATAAATCCAGGAAGAATGTAAACCTGCGTCTTTCCTCGTACAGCAGAACAGCTGCGTGCGTTTGCAGCAAATACGCACACACACGCACACACAAGAACACACACACACGCACATTCGACAGGCATCCATTTGCTGTTTTAAGATCAAATTAAGGGGAGCAGGAATTTCACACTGATGGTGGATCGGGGCTGGTTCACCTGCTCCAGTCTGTTCTAATGACAGATGAAAGACTGACTTAGCGAGATTAGATCCAGCCTCGCATTGTGTGCAGAAAGACCTCGGCCTGCTCAGAAAACATACAGTAATCCATCTGACGACTGACACGTCCATTCACCTTGTGCGGCGACAGAAACCTCATCTCCTCTCGCCGACAACAGAGTCGATAACATCTCCTGCGTCAGTGTGGAGGATGAAATATCAAAAATACTCTCATTGTAGCCCACAGTGTATAAGCTTATATGCTGTGTAATATGTCGTGACACATTGTGGTCATTAGCCACACGCACACATAGACTACACACACACACACACACACACACATGCAGGGTTTCCTGCTGCCACAGCCAGAAAGACCTTGTGTGTTCATTCTGAAGGCGCCATTGAAAAAACATCCTTGCTTTCGCAAACATTTCTGGCCGGTACAGGCGCACATACACACAGTACAGGAAGATAATAACAGTAATACAACAGTGTGTTCTGTTAAAGCCCTTAAACACACACTGAGGTCTGTATAAACAAAGGCAACTGTTCTCATTCTGTCTCACTTCCTGTCTTACTCACACACACACAAAGAGAGAGAGAGACTAGATGCTGCTTCATGGCATTCAATAAAAAACAACAAATATTCACTGAAGATTCTCCATCTGACTCGGAGCCAGAGACTCGATCCAAACACCTCAGCTCCCATTCTTAATCTGTTTGAGTGCCTTCGCCTGATTGACAGATTACTGGTGAATATCAGGACATTTAATAGTAAAATGTCGTTATATGTGCTGGTTCAGTTTTAGGGTTCCAGTTTCCAGCTCCTGTGACACGTAAACATTGAACAGGATAATGGCACATTTCACTGCTGCTCTGTCAGCTTCCTTTTTTTGTTATCTGTCCGTATGATGACCCAACCTCATGCACTCATCTATCTGTTAACACGGAGGGTCTGAAGGCCGGGTGGCGAGCTGGGGCCCCCGGTGGCTACAACTGCCGGCTGTGGGGGCCTGTTGGTGCAGCTGTCCCACTCCAGGGTAACATAAGACCTTATTAGAGTCCATTAGACCACTCTGAAACCAATAAGAGATTGTCAAATACATCCAAACATTCACACAATTCGCAAGGAGACAGGAAGTGAACGGAGGGTGTGAAGAATCGGGGGCAAGGGTCTGCCATGTGTCTACATACATGTGCCATTGTTGTCCCTTCAGATCTGATGTGAAATTGTTTTATGCACTATCGTCTGCATTGATGAATACAGCTCTGCTACCTTCTTATTGCTTTTTTTTTTTTAATTCCAGCATCTGCTCCAGTTTGTTTGGCTTTTCTAGACGTGAGGTTTTCCTCCAACAGCTGCTCTCACATCTGGACACAGAGATGTGCTGGTCTGGGGTCCACATCTCCAGAAACAGAGCCTCCCTGTGCCCTGACAGCAGGGGCTTAACCTGGAAGTCCGCCTTTGATCTTTAATTAACACCGGGCACGTCTCCTGAGAGGGGAGACCTGATGAACACGAGAGCGTTTATAGGAGCTGCTATAATAAGTAGCTGTAAGAGACCGTAAAGACAGGCTGCTTTCTTATTAAAGTCCTCAGATTGTTTAAAGTGCTCAGTGGAGCCGCCACTTTTCAGATCACGATGCCTATGAGTGGAAGCTGCGTGAGGAACCAGCTGAACCTGGGAATGTTCACCAGACCCAGAGGACACATGAAAGCGTGCAGGGAAGAGACGGGGCTGGAGGAGAACATCTAACGACAAGGGTCACGCAAAGCAGTCCCTCCACACGAATGATAGTTTCCACATTGGCACTTGTCACACGGAAAATGGCCATTTTCAAAGAAACTTGCTAACGAGTTACTGGTTTTCATCGTGCCGCTGAAAAATGTGTTCATAGAGTGAAATCAAGGAGAACAACGGTGGTCAGATGCCCTTCATAGTCATAGAAAAATGTGGGTTGATGTCCAAAAACAATTTAAATACCAGCTGAAGTCAGTTGCCAGAGGGAGATATTTGATGAGGATGTTGCAGCCAGTCTGCAGAAGAAAGGCGACGTCTGGCAGCCACGCTTTTTTCCTTTGCATCCACTGTTACTTTGGGGTAAAACTGAGTATCTCCAGACGCCGCTGTCTCGCCACTCACCATTCCACCAACACCCACAACCATCACCGCAACTATTCCATTATTCACCATCCACTCCAGACCATTCTTTTCTTCTGTGTTATCGCTCCCATCTTTGCTACTCTGGTAAAGATCTCCGCGTGGCTAATGATGTGTCACAGATAAGATTACTGTAGAACCCCGGCGTGCTGCGTCCTTAGCTCATAGACCTGGAGAACACATCACACATACGTATGGTAATATGCGCAAGTGCAATATCCACCAACACTCTGGGGTTCTTGTGTTCTGTTGAGGGTAGCACACAAACATAAGGAGCAGACAAAGGTTGGGTAGAAGACATGAAAGCTTGTGGGCTGACAGATATGAAGTGTGAAAGTCGAGAACTCCCCACACTGTGGAGCCTTGGCATGCGCTGGATCATGTCACGGGCATTCTAATTTTTGATCACAAGTTATCAGATGGAAAAGTTGCAATCAAGAGCCTTTATAAGAACAAAGGTATCAGAGATTAAAGGATTAAAAAAACCATCAGAAGTGAGAAGTGATTGAAGAGTGAAGGCTTACTTTGGCAGGTGCTGCTTTTTTCTTCGTATCCCGGGTTACAGAGACACTTCCCGATCGGCACAAGCCACTCCCCCTCGGTGCTGCAGTACATTCGGGGAGGCTCCTCCTCTTTAGAGTGATTGACACAGGAACCTTTGACCTCCACGAGTGACTGGGAGTCCATGGGCACCGTGTCGGGGAAGGAAGCCAGATTCCTCACAGTGTAGGGGCATTTTTTGAAGTAAACTCTGACTGACACTAACGCAACGCAGGCTCCCACGTCCTGGAATGCCAGGTAGAAGCCCTTTTTGTTCATGGGACCCACCTCGCGCACCTCAGTGTTAAGCTTGAGGATGCGATCTCCGAGGTCCATTTGGGTAAAACTCTCATCAGCTGCGATGGTGTCGACCTTAGAGAACTGGTGCTCTCTGAAGTGGCTGCCCTGGTCGTCATCTGTCTCCAGGTACAGCAGGTTGAAGGTCTCCTTGCAGGTGCCCAAGACCAGAGGGATGGAGTTGCAGTCCCTCAGGGTGAACTTCAGCTCCACGTAGATCTTCTGGGCTGACTGACGAGGGATCCAGTTGGTGCGGAGCCAGTTGTTTTGGCTGTACTCCATCACATTGCAGACCTGGAAGGTCCTGATGGGAGTGTAGTGCTCATCGACCCCACTGATCTCCTCCCACTGAAACAGACGAAGGGAGGCGGAAAACAGAAACAGAGCGATGAAAAAGGTGATGTCGGTGGGATGGAGATTATCAGTTTGAAATAAATAGATGAGCATGACGTAAACAGAGGTATAAACAGGTAGAGTGTGATGAAAATATTAAGCAAAAGGATGCGAAAACAAGAAGTGGAAGAAGAGATTAAGTTTCAGAGCCATGAAAATGAGTCAAGTTAGAAAAACAAGCGCGTGATAAGGAGGTTTAAGTCAGAAGAGAGGAGGAAAGAAGAGGAAAATAAAGTTATCTCCACCCTGTGAGCACATAAACATGAATTATTGAGATTCAGGGACGCTCTTGCAGAATACTAAGCATCTAATAAACACTTAAGGGTGAAAAAATCACACTAGAAGATCTGTTAAGAATTATTTCATTTCATTAAAAGTAAACTTGCTGCTGCAGGCAAATCTCCAAGATTCAGGCTGTTGAAATATCTCACAGAGAAGTGTGATTTTCAACTACATTTGTGTGAATCTCTATATTGTAAATGCTGGCAAATATTAGCTCGACAAAAAGACCTTGTAGTGTTTTTCCCACCCTTTCACTAAAATGGTTTGATTTCTCTAAAAGTGAGGACTCTCAGGCTGTAGTCTTGGTTAATTGCATCACAACACTACTTCTACTGAAGGAAACGTGCTGAATCCACTATGAAACAAAAGAAACTACGGAGTATAGACAGATGTGAGAGTATACCAGGAACGTTCGTGTCTATCTTACATTTTCCCTCCACTGGGAGAAAGCAATGAGGAGGAGAGGAGAAAAAAAAAGAAAGCGGGGTCATTCCTTTTAAATCCAACACAGCGGGAAATCTCATTGATCATGTGGCTTTGGCTGGGCTGTCCAGGCAAATCAACACTGAATCAGGGCGATGATGGATGGCTAAATATCTGAAACAACGGTCTCATTGTGATTAAAATGACAGTCATTAAAATGGATGGGTCTCCGTGTGCAGATGGACTTCTTTGGCCTTTGGTGAAAATGCAGAATGAATGCATGCTGGAATGAGAAGTGCTTTCTGTTTCAGAGAAGACAGGCAACAGGGCAACACTCTTAAGGCCGGCGTTAATGGAAACCAAGCGCACACACATACAGTAATACCGTATACATCCACATAAGTCTCAAGTGAAGTGTTTAAAGTCCTGTAGCACGAAGGCACAGCAGGTGGTTTGAGCCCCGACAGAGAAATTAATGACGAGCTTAGAGATTGTGGGTTCTCTGTTACATGTTTTTTTTTTTTTTGCGCGTGTGTGTGTGTTCTTGTACTTGCTACATATTAAGTACCAAAATCAAAATTCTACTAGCAAAATGAGGACATTTTTGGTAAGTGGGGCCATTTTGGTTGGTCCTCAACACACACACGTTCTAACCATGTTTGACAGGTAGAACGTGGCTTTAAGGTTGATGTTAAAATTGAGTTTTGATTAAGCTCAGGCTTCGTGTTAGTGTTAGGGTTAGTGTCAGTTGGGGTTGTTAGGGTATGGAAAAGGAGCTGGGTAATGTATTACATTTATGACAGTCCTCACAAAGATATAAGTACAGGCATGTGTGTGTGTGTGTGTGTGTGTGTGTGTGTGTGTGTGTGTGTGCACAGAGAGATAGAGCGAGTGAGAGTATACGCCTGTTGTTCAAGGGGCTCTCAGGCTGAAGGATCGCCACTTGCTTTTCATCTCAGTGAAGTTAATGAAACACCCCTGAGAGAGAGCGACAGAATAAAAGAACGAGAGTTTGCAGGAAAGAGTACAGAAAGTGAACCGAGCTGAGTTGAAGAATAGCGTTGGGAAGAAGGAGGGAGAGATTAAGCCAGAGCAAATTGGGGGAAAGCGACTCTGTTGGTGTTTAGTCTCCCCCCTCATGGTTTCACTGGCGTCACCTCATTCATCAGAAGCTTTCTGTAGGCCCAACAATAACAGCGAGAGTGCCGAGCCGAGCGGGACCAAGCATAAAGAGGCAACACCAAACTTAACATTTCACCTTGTTTCACGTGTCACTTTTGCCATCTGATACCAAATATATGTTGAAGTAATGATGTGGTGACATGCAAACTGACTCAATGATGGGCCCTGACGCAACAAAAAAACATGATCTGGACGTCTGAGGCAGTAAAGCCTCTTCTTAAATGCTTTTTAATGGAAACAAGCATTAGAAAACCCTTTTTTTTCCTACCGCAGTGGTGATGTGGAGCTACATGCTGCTCCTCAGACACATGCAATCAAACATTAGACAATGTAATAGCATTTAATGTAATAGCATTTAATGTAATAGCACGTGTTGTTGAACCAACACCTTGTGTTTAGCTTTGGTGCATTAATGAATAGACAATAAGTTTGGATAGTAATTACACTGTATCAACAGACTGCAGGTAATGGGACTCTAAAGGGTGGCCACATCAATATTCATTTATTTTTGGGTAAATATAAACAATATTTTTACCTCTGCTCAACCATGAAGGTTAGAGAGTGCAGCATGGCAGCATGTATTTTTATCAGTTTGTGTGCGTGTGTGTGTGCGTGTGTGTGTGTGTGTGTGTGTGTGTGTGTGTGTCCCTTAACCTTCCATGATGTGAGATACAAACTGGCTGAACCCAGAGCCAACATTCTGGTCTCTGAGCTGGTCTGAACATTGAATTCTGATCAAGCCCAGGTGTGAACACAACTATTCTGGGGGGAAGGAGCTGAATATATGTTGAATGTATGTGCTGCTGTGAGGCTCCCCCGCTGAAGGAAAGATTCCATTACACAGAGCCACCACTCCTCTTCGTTCTCATCACCCCCAAACGTGACATCCCTGATATAATCCCCTCCAATCGTTCATTTCCCTATGAGATTCCAAGTGACTTGGTGTGGAAGGGATGTGACCAGCATGGAGAAATCCAAGCTGAAAAGCTCTAAATCTCCCCCAAAAGTTTGACAAGTGGGGACTCCGTGGTCCAGCGGTACTTGCTATATCCATTTATAGAGCATAAATCTGAGGTCGGAGCTCCAGCGTGTCCTGCGGGGGTCTTTTTCAGTAGAGCCGCCTCCAACTGAGATTGTGAGAAACTGTTTGTGTGTCAAGCAGGATAAATAAAGGCCTGAAATGAGCAGCCGCCTCCTACTCTCTCTCCAAGGGGGTGAAACCCATCCCCCCCGCCCTCTAATTGATATATAACAACAGTACGAGACCACGCCAGTGCTCGTGCCCCCTGACCCCGACCCCTGACGGTCATACGTGGGGCAGGGGAGGGGGGCGGGGGCTCGCTCTGGACTTCCTCTGATCTGTGCTGTAGGTGGGTGAAGCAGCTAAAGAGACAGTAAAATGGAGCGCGGTAATGTGATCTCCTCATGACATTACGACTACGGCAACAGGCACGGCTCAGAGTCTCCCAGTCAGCACACCAGTTCACCCACTTCAAAGGCTCCCAGGTCAACAGGAGTTAATAGAGCAGTATATAGGCCAGTGTAGGGTAACAATGCATCTATACCAGAGCTGGTTGTATTTTAGGAAGCAGGTTTGGGGTTTAAGAAGGATTAACCATGAAAATTATGAATCTATTTATAGACGTTTATATAGGTTTCAAATTCTCTTTGCTAGCTAAATTTTACTTGGGATTTATTGTGCTAAAATTGCAGCTGAGAGGTTGATAGTATCTGTTCCTCTACAGTGAGAGTGAACTGGTGCGTCCACAACCAGAGTGGGGCCAGCTGATGTTCTGAGCTCCACAGAAGCCACTGGGGTCACCCCCACAACAACTGCAGCAGATCAGTCAGATCGCAGATCATCGCCGCTGAAAACGAGCCAGTAGACGCCCAAATACACCCAAACACCACCCGTCTCCCCCCCATCCTTGGAATAACTCAGGTCACAGTAATCCATTAAGCACAAGCAGAGAGTCAGCTGGACTTAAACTTCAGTTTGGTTTGGGTTCAGTTTGTTTAATTTGCTCTTTTTTTTATTATTTTTACTGAGAAAACATTTCACCAGACACGCTGCAGCTGTAACTCAGCTCACCGTCCAAGTATGGCCTCACCTACACAGTGATGATAACACACTACCTGCTTCTCCTGCTCCTCCTTCCGCCTCTCTGGTCACCCGCTTTGTCCTGTTAATCCACATATATTGAAAGGCTTTTTTTCCTGCACTCATCCCTCTTTCTGGGAGCGGCTGTAGGGTCAGGGTGGGGTTTCTGCTGGCCGGGCTGATTTCTCAGATGGAGTGCCAGCGGTGCACAGGGTGTATTAAGAGCTCTTGAAGTCGAAACAGCATTTTGAGAGCAAAGGGATCACAAAGAAATGCGAGGGAAGAAACAAAGCTAAAGTTACCTCTTCAGCGTCATGGTTTCTCGCTAGCAAACAATCTTTGAAACCACAGCTGCTGCGCCCTCTGCCCAGTACTGTGACTTTATTTGCACACTGTGTGCTGATTCTGTCTATTCTGTATCCCAGTGTCCTGGGTGTTTGTTGCTGAAGAATACTTTTAAATGTAATCTTCAGCAGCCTTTAGTCCTGTGAGGGGGATAAGCCCCCCGGACACTGCTCAGCAAACAGCCTGCCTCCCAGACAGATAACACTGTATCTGGATCGCACGCGGAGAGACACAAACACCCGCGTCAGCGTCATCAAAGCGAAGATGCCGGGGAGGCTAAGCTCTTAATTTGTTGTGACCGGAGCACGGCGGGCCCGGACAGGCCGAGAGACACGGCTCCTCCATCACGGTGAACGCGCGTGTGTGTGTGTGAGTGTGTGTGTGTGAGGGGCCGTGTCAATGCCACATTAGGAGAAATCCCTTCTCAGTCTCTCAGAGCGGGCTGCTTCTCAGAGCTGAGCAGTAGATGACAAGAGGAATTAATGGTTCACCTTGAGGACGCGATCACCAGCGCGATCGCCCCAATTCTCTATTTTCTCCTCTCTCACCTTTCATTTATATCAAGCTTGAATTCTTCCACATGACTCCGGCTTCTGATTCGGACGTCTACAGTACATCCTGTAATCAGGAGGTGTGCTGCTGCACATCTCTCCCACACTCCGGTGTTTAGAGGGAAGTGTTCACGCTCGTTCAAATGTAAATAGCCCATATTAACACAGCGGTGGAGCAACTGCGATTGTTCTGAGGCTCGCTGTTTTTCCGTTGGCTCCTGTTTTTATTCTGCTTCAAAGCTCCCGAAGAATCTCAAAGTTGGGCATTTTGATAATGCCAGCGGCGAAGGAAACGAGGTCTGACAGCTCCATGGAACAAATGACTGGATTACGTTAAGCTAATGGCAAGAAGTAATTCTAGCACTTAATGAAGGAAAGAAGTGTAAAGTGTAGTAAAGAGTAAAAGGCTGGCATTCTCTCACTCTCTCTCTCTGACTGGGGGGGGGGGGGGGGGGGGGGGGGGGGGGGTGGCGCACAGTAGCAAACCGGTCTGACAAATAAAACCAACTGGAGGTGCGTGTTAGGTGTTAGTGGTGCAGATGTTAATGGATGGTGAGGACTGTCACCTATTATGATTATTATTGTTGTTGTTGTTGTTGTTGGTGGGGGTGGGGGTGGTGGTGGCGGTGTTGCTGATAAAAATTGAACATTTCAAATTGTATTCCTGAAAAACTTTAGAAACCTTTGGTTGAAAGTGACACTGAGAGGAGACGTGCACAGTATCTGAGATGACAGATGGAAGGAGGTGCGACACATTCAGGACAAACTGGTTAATTAAAGGACTCGAGTGGAATCTCCAACAATGCAGATCTCATGTTTGCATGCAATGGGATCCAAAAAGGGGTGAAACTTATCAGCATTGTTGTGTGGATGCATTTGAGCCTACAACTTAAAGCTCTTTAACGCCCTAATCTTTCTGTAAACACCGGGGCGACCGTGCGATGCAATGCCTTTTAAGTATCTGCCCCATATGGCGAGTTCTGAGCGCTTAACCCATAACCTGAGGGACAGAATGGACAAAAACGTCTAAAGAAAAGTGGGTTAATCTGCATTTGGCTCAATGGGTCAACGTCACACAGGGAGAACCGCAGGAGTTTGGAAATCACAATTCCATGTGTCACGGGCCCGGATCCAGCATCCTGTTGGTGTCAGTGGATCTGTCGCCGTGGTGAAAGCACTCGGATAAGATGCAGGGAGAGGCAGAAACAGAGGATACTCACCCCGTGCTGTGGGTAGGAGATCCATCCCAGCTCGCCCTGGCTCGCTTTAGAGTCTAGCAGGTTGACTGTGGTGAGGAAGACAAAGAGAGAAGGAAAACAAAGGGAACATGTGAGTGTGCAGTCCTTGTTAGCCTCAATTATCACTACGTTTAATCCCAGAGGAGCGATCGGCAAACCCCTGCACGGATCACGAATATTCACACACACTTTTTACACACATACACACAAATTACCAGCAGAAAAACTCTTTACCAGTTCCTGATTTGGGCCAAAAACAAAACAAAACAACCAAAAAAAAACCCAGCTCCCCACTGGAGATAGAACGCTGAGTCTTCTGTGGAACGCTGTGGATTCATTTGAATCAGAATGAAAGGAGCTGATCGGGAATCCATGTCTAATAGCTGGAATGTGATGGAAGTCAAATAAGACAAAGAGCTCCATTACATGACGTACAGGTTGGGGCTTCAGTCTGGGGGAAAATGGAGTCGTGCAGTGTAAAAAGCAGCAGCCGCGTGGGTGTAGCACTAAGCAAATGTACTGGTAATTGCACTTATATTTTCCATATCCTCAGACTGATACATAAAGTGCATCATGTAATCAGATTGTCTGCTTGCTCTCCGAGGGCACGTTTGTCTCACTGGCTCCAAAAGCCCAGAAAAAAATAAAATAACAATTCCGCCCTGTCACTTTCTATTTGGACTCATCCAGGAAGTGAATGACAACTGGGAGATTGTACCGGAATAAAAAAAACTTTATATTGTTAATGTAAAGGAGCATGTGCTTTTAAGATAAAGTACCAAAAAATGTCTATATACCTGGTTTTATAATGCTTTACAGTTTAGTTTCCTCTAATTTATGGTGTATTTATTTTATGGGAAAAAAAAAAACTTGTAAAACTTGCATAAGTCCTAACTTAGATGCAGGCATTTCCCTGTTTTACAGATGTGCACCCTAAAATACAAGATGCTAACCTGTTAGCTAGAAACAGTAAAGCACTCCTCATCTGACGGGCCTCTAATTTTAAGCTTCTGCAAACCTTACTTTCATTCTGCTGGGAACACAGCTACCACACACAGCTACAGCACACACACAAACACACACACAAACACACATTTATCCAAGAGAGTGCACACAGACACAGCAAAGTGTAGCAGAAGTGCAGTCGGGCCCTGCAGCTGTAACTCTATTCACGGTGAAAATATGAGGAATACAATCCCTGTATTTTCCCATTCAAAGCTCCACTAGGCAGGAATGCACACACAACTGACAACAGTCAAAAGGAGCGTTTGTGGATCAGGAAAAACTGCTGTGACACTGCAAACAAAAAATCCTTTTTGTCAGGCGCATTTCAGCGTTCAGAGACGGTTTAAGGAAGTTTGTTGGGAAGAATTACTCCGTCCGCCCCATTAAAAAACTGCTCATCATCATTTTCACCAAAGATGTCTGATAAATATCTGCTTGGGGGGGGGGTAATGGAGTGTGGCGAGCAGAAGACACATGCAGGGAGACTTATTACCACATTCCAGGTTCAGAAAGCTGCTGAATTGCTCACCTGAGCCGCTGCTTTGCTCAGCCTTTCGGCCAGCTAAGTGGCAGCAGGCACATTCCTATTAGAGTCTAATGAAGCTATCTGTTCGTGTCAGATAATGGCAGCACGGCATCCAGGGCCATTGCTTCCAATTTACATTTCTCAACGAGCTGAGCCCACCACTCCGATTGAGCCGAGCGGGGGAATTTGAGAGCAGAAAATTAGATGGCTCTCATATCGCAGGAGGGGAAAAAACCCTTCAACTCACTCACTTCGCTGGCCATGATAGTCACGTGGGCCCAACAAAATGGAGCACAATCATGCACTTTCCCATAAAAGTGTGTCTGTAGGGGGTGGATATTTGTTTTTATATTGCTGTTCTAAATACTTGTATCTAAACTTACTGTATATTCACACCTCTGACAGATTCTATATGAGAGCATACACTAACATTTGCTGAGAGACACACACATACACACATACACACACAAACATGCAGAGTCAGCTAGCGTCAGCCAAGCATATAGCTGCTGTCCCATCGGGGAGTGTCTCTAAACGGGAACTGGGAGTATTAATAGCAAAGTGAGCCAGTCTGTCTGGGAGGGAGCGAAACATCACACAGAGATACAAACAGGTGAATCAATACATAACACACACACTGAGACCACCATCTAACACACTCACACACACACCCACACACACACACACATGTGCAGTGTGACCCTGGAGGGGAAAATGCAAGTGTCAGCATGAACCGGTGGCTAAACAATGATTTTCAGGGATAGGAATGAGACATTGTGTCATCGGCCGTTGAATCTCCTGTTTTACAATCCGAGGTCGTAAATTCTGAAATATAAACAGGAAAGAGTAAACAAAAGAGCCTGTTGTGCACTTGTTGTGACGTCTGTGCTCTCAAACGTTGGCAGGTATAAAGGTAACCCTTGAATGGTCTCAATATTACACCAGGGAAACCGATTCCTAGCAGATGTGCTCAGATTGGGGCTTTTTTCCCTCCATTTCGTATTTTTTTAAAATGCAATATTAAAAGTCTGGAACGCCTGAGCAGCAGAGGAAAGCCCCCCTGGCCTGGACTACAGAACAGGAAAGAACAAAATAGTTTGTTCCTGAACAGTGGAGGAGGGCTGTGCCCCTGCAGGCTGCCTCTGATGTGCATGTGAAGGCTGGCAGGCCGCAGTGCAGGGGAAGCCAGGCGACTTGTGTCTTGTGTTAAAGGGTGAAGTGTTCACCTCCCATTATGAATAATTTAAGCGCAGAGTCGCTCTGTCTGATGCTGCTGCTGCTGCCCAACCCTTCTGCCCCCATTCCTCTTTCTTTCTTTCTTTCTTTCTTTCTTTCTTTCTTTCTTTCTTTCTTTCTTTCTTTCATCCCTTCTGATGCTGCGTGCACCCATTTCTAAAACACTGTTCTCCTATAGGTCTCAGCACTGTCCACATACAATCCTATGTGTGTGTGTGTGTGTGTGTGTGTGTGTGTGTGTGTGTGTATAATCTAAGATTTTTAAAAGAAGCGCGTTTGTGAGCTGTTCTGCGGCGGCTCTGAGAGGTCCCATCACTCTCAAACATCACTCGTCCCAGCGGGACCGCGCGTTCGGCTCTGCGGGCCAAGCCTCCCTACAGCCGGCTAAAAATATCCCCTGTGAGGCCTCCCGACGCCTCACAGCAGGTCAAGAGCGCAGCATGAAACCGCGCACACAAGCAAGAAAAACAACGATCACTTCCATATTTCCGTGAGATAATTAGTTTAAAATACCCAATCCATAAACTTCACTGGGACAAACTTTAGGATTCGATCGTTTTAGGAAACGTTTGCGTGATCATCCAGATTTGTATCGCATCAAAAGTAAAAGTCACGTTAAATTTTAAAATACAATTATTAAATGCGCACTTAATGTCGCGGCGGGAATGATTAACAGACTTCAGCCAGAAACCTCGTGGGGGATAAAGTAAAACCAAAAAATAGATAAGAATTAGGCGCAGCTAGGCTTCACAAGACGCCGCTGCCCCCCCGTAAAACCTATGGTGTCATTCGTGACACTAATGGAGCTCCATGGCGACAGAATGCGCCTTTATTTAATTTCCCAGACCTCGAGGCTCCTAGCAGGTGTAAAGTTATTGAAAGCAGGTAAATATGCTGCCGCTAAATTTCAGCTCCGAAAGCGTGTGCGTGATCTGAGTTCAGATGTGGGAGCGTGTGCATGAGCCGGCTGGAGGTGATCAGGAGCAGACCGTCGATCTCAATATTCCCCCTTCATTCACGCTGAGCTGCAGCTGAGGGGAGATGCGTTAGTCACCATCAGTCACTTTTAAATATAACAAAAGTTGTTGTTTTTTTTCTCTTTAAAACCTTTAGAAATTAAAGTTGGTAAAGTGACTCCAAGAGGTAAATATTTCACTGTTCTATTTCGGCTCCAGGAAATGGGGGGATCACGCACTTGGACTTTACGCGCCATGTTGGTTCGTCATGTACATTTGCCCCGAAAAACTGGACGAGGTGAGGTGATTTCTGTGGGTCCAAAGTGTGTTTTGATTCGTGCGTGTTCATATTAGCAGCAGCCAGCAGGTTATATGGATTTGGAGCAGACGCTGCGGCTCGATACTGACACACTCTGGTAGATTTATGTCCTGGAAAGGTACCTTTCATTTACGCATTGGTTTTAGTTTCGGGAACGACATCACCACCGCAGTGCAGAGGAATAGTCTCTTTTTGACTCTCTCTGACACACACACACGCACACACACACACACACACACACACGCTCACACACACACACACACACACTGTTTTATGTTGAATGATCTCTGGAGTCGTTTCCCTAAAAATCAGCTCGACTCAACTCAACAAACTTTTCTTCAGGTTCTGTTTATTTGGACAAAAGTTGTCATGAAATCAAAGGGACAAACGGAACATTTCTGTGGAATAAAATCCACGTTTTCTTCCTCTGCGACAAACCGCTGAGAAGCATTCCTATTAAAAATAATAATAATAAACAGACACGGGAGTAACCCTCCGCTTCACAATAATATTCTGTTTAAAATAATGTTTTGTGGATGATTCCTTTTGGAGGAGCATCGACTCGGACTGAAGTTCGACAGAGTCCACAAATTCTAGTGCTCAATTTTTCTCTTGCAGGAGATTTACGTGGATTAGGCAGTAAATTTGAATAAAAAAACACCCAACCGACACTTAGTTTGGGTTATAGGTTCCACATAATGTGTGAGCGTGACTATTTGGTGCATTTTCGTGGGCTTTAAAACTTTCCAAGATCATCCGGGTGTGTTATTCTGTCTGTACGGGGAGGGCGTGTGGTTAGATTAATTCAATCGTCTGTCCTTGAACATTTCTGTGTGGCGTGACAATATTTCTCTCCCACGGTGATAAAATGTGACGTTATTGAGCCAATAATGTGTAAAATTACGCGAATCGATTTTGACATCTTGCCAAATAATTGCAGTTGTCCACCATAAAACGGGCGAATTTGCTGTGAGTGGCTCGGGTCTTTAGCTTGGGTCCACAGTGATCATGATCCGTGTCCCGTTAGACTGGGTGACCCAGATCTTCACCCGAATGGATTCTCTCCCCCCCACCCCCCCGTGGGCACTTTTAACCTTCAGAGGACTCGGCTGCGCTCGCAGCAGCGGAGCGCATTTCTATCCGTTTTTGTTTTTAAAAAAAAATTTAAAACCACGACAAGTAATCAGGGACACCGTTGAAGTAATGGTTCCAAGAACCTGGGAAATTCTGGGACCAGATTCAGCTTCTCACTTGTTCCCAGCGCTGTTTCACGTGTTTCCAGACGCTGATGGAGATTCTGTCGCGTTCGAGACGAAAATAAAATACATCGAGTCGTGACCTTTTGAAGTGCAAAAGCTGAAAATACAGTTGGCGCCTTTGAAAAATAAAAAGATACAGAATAGGCAGCTCATCAGACTCTCAGCTCACAAGTCAGCTGTTTTGGATGTATTGAGGTCAGGACCATAAAAAGAGACATTCTTGTTTTTACGCAACACGCGATTGCCCATATTTTTCCAAATATTTTCTTTTTCATGTGAATATCTGGTAATTAGGGCTTTAACCCGTCTGAGTTCTGGGCTAGAACAGATCAGCAGGGACATTTAAAGGCGAACCAGACATCAGGAGTTGTCTTCTGTTTTCTGCTCGGTCCCCATTAACTCTCCGATGGGCGGTTTGGGAGCTGTCTCGCCATCGTTCACTTCATTCATCCCCCGTTTACGCAACTATTACCCGGCGCGCTCGGGAGATCAGCCGAGGAAGGTCCCCGACCCTCCCGCGTTTGGGTCCACTCTCAACTTTGTTGTCCTCATCATGCGCCTCACACCGGGCCGTCATTAAAAATGTGGACACTGCCTTGAGCGCACTGATGCGCACCATACACACAAGCGCGCGCGCACACACGCGCGCCGACACATGTCCGCACACTGAGAGTTCGCTTACCTTCATTGGGGGGGTAGATGATTTGAAAGGCAGGGGCAGCGCAGGACAACAAAATGTGTAGAATCAAAAAGAGTGGTCGCGGATTGCAATCCATGGCGGCGGATCAGATATGCATAACTCCATGAAGCCACTGACTGATCTGAGAGCGTCTCCTCGCCACTCAGCTTTCTCCCTCTCTCTTGCTCCGTCTCCCCCCCCTCCCCCCCTCCCCAACAACCTCAGCTGGAGCCGTTTTCCGCTGGGTCCTACAGAGTCCGAGAGAGGAAAACACGGCGCGTAAGTTCACCACAGGTCAGTTCGATTCTTTACCGCGGGCGTCTTTTTTGACGCGGATGTCAGCAATCCCGCACGGTTGAGAGCCAAAGCTCCAAAAGGAGCCGGAGAAAGAGGAAACGAAAAAGTTTAAGTGGAAAAATGGAGCAGGGAGGGGGTAGTATCCTTTGACCTAATAAATCTGTCAGAGATACCAAAACACTTTTTGTGGCACATGAAGGCAAATTTCATGAAACGTCAGAGGAAAAAAAGATGCGTTTGATGTAATATATATAGTGTGACCCAGACCCATCAGATTACCTCTCTGTTTGGTCAGAATACAGTTGGAGCCACTGAGTTTTACGCACTGCAGACCTTCACTGTATCCGTGGAGTGTAAATCAAATGTGCTTAGCAGTCAAAGTTCGATATAAAGCTGCCAATATTTGAAATCATCCACTCCAGCGGTGAAGATCGTGCTTTTGATTCCACCTACTGTGACAGGATTTACTCAAGATGCTGGAACTTTTTCAGGAGCCTGTCAATTTGGATTCAAAGTTTGAAACAGACGTGCTGGGGTGTGTTTGAGTTGGGTTTCCAAAGATCTCACATGCAGAGCGTGTGTGGAAATAACCAAAGGAAAGGTTAATTAAAACCTTTCCCACGCCGTTGTGGTATTTATTCCCACAACAGCGACTTTTATTTCAATTATTTTACACATTTGCCGACAACCAGAGCTGATCTGCTTCAAAATAACATCATAAATGTCCTTCAGTGCGGCAGGTTATTCGCGGGGACGTATCCCCGGTCTGCTCTGCGCTCTACACCGGGAAGGGGCCCCTGACACTACAATACATGAGCCGCTCTGAAAGGCCGGGGTGGCGGTGTAACTCCAGGGTCTGTGCTGTAACACCAGCTGTTGCGGTGGGGGGTCAGAGGCTGTTTTTTTTTTTTTAAGTGTCTGACGTTTGGAGAAAAGTCAAAGGGCACGGAGCCCACAGGCCCACAGCACAGTGGGGACTCATACAGGCGCTTACTGAGACCCGAGTACGGCGACTGCAGTTTGCAGCAGGTCTTGTCAGGCTTCCTGCTGTATCAAAGGCGGTAGCAGGGGTGAGGGTTGTTGTTGTTGGTGGTGGCCATGGTGGGGGGGGGCTGGGTCTTTGATTCTGTTGAATTTCCAAATCTGAAATCTTGCAGTGGCACACACTTCAGCCAAAGCTAATGTTATTCTCCCAGTGAACTCTGACTTCACGTGGTTGTTTTTAAGAACAATAATCCTAGAAACCATTACCACATGTTGAAAATATTGATAGATTTATCGGAGTATAAGCAGTTATCCAAATATCCCAATATTCCCACATTGAGTTTCAATGCCTTCACCTCCCTCCTGTATTTTTGACGTCATTAGTCTCTGTTGATTTGCTGCGTCAGAGTAAATTAATTTAATGTTTTAAAAAAAAAAATCAAAACATTAAGCGCAACTAATGATTTAACTGTAAACATAAAGCGCTGCATTTCTGCCCTTATTTATTATATCAGACTGTCAATGGTGCTTGAGAATAATGGTCAGGGCACCGTCGGAAATCCGGAGATGTTTGAATAAACTGAAGTGACCCCGCGTTCGTCATTATCACTCACTCGCTTCTAACTGTGTCTGAAACTCTCTTTCTCTGTAACCGAGGCTCATCCCGGGAACAGACAGATTACCTCCATTTGTATTCATTAGCATATTAGCTAAGAGGCCCATTGGTGGAGCCCGTGGGAAACTGCTGTAATTGCTAAGATAGCTGTGGACTAACCCACTGAAGGAATTAATAGGGATGTGTGCGCACATGTTGCAGTAATGGAGGGATTTCTGAGCGCAGCGTCACCTTGACTCTTCTTTGCTGCCTTATTTTCTCAAAACATTTTTTAAAGAAATGTGGTGCGTGAGAGACCGAGGAAGTGACGCCAGCCCAGAAAATGACTTTGAGGAGCCGGCTGCGTCTGAAAGCGAACACAGGCATTGAACAACATGCATCATCCCTCCTTTGGTGCTTCCGTGGAAACTCTCACATCCTCAATTGTGCAATGTGGCTCCTCGGAAGAGGAGTGTTTCTGAACATTGACTCGTGTGAATGCAGGAAGGAATTGCCGCTTCATGTCTGAATGACTCGAGAGGAGAGGCTGTTTGATCTGGTCTAATATATGGGTGATTGAAATACACTGTGATTAAAATTATGGGGCATAGACTCGTCCTCAAAAACATCCGATATGGTCCAACTGGCATGTGAAAAGCTCCTAATTGCGATGCGCAAACAAACACAAAGAATTTCAGCAACTGTGCCCAATTAGGGTTATTTTTGCAACCCCGTCTGCATCTCTATGGCTGATTAGCTGCCTTTTAAGGTAGGAAGTCACCAGCGAGTACGTCTGAAGTTGGGATCAGAAATGCTGTTCCAAAATTAGCAGTGTGCATGTGATTTAGGGAAATCTGTGGAAGAGACACAACATAAACAAACTGATTATTTGAAGTCACTTTTGCTCCTCCTGAGAGCGTCATCGTGATATATATGCATCAGTTTATGGCTTCATTAGGCACCGAGATAAAAGCTACCGCTGATGCTAGTAAACTGTTCGCATTTGACAATTTGCAGAGCGACTCGGTTGTCTTGCACTGTTATTGATGTCTGTGAGGGGAAGAGCAGAGTCACCACACACACACACACACACACACACACACACACACACACACACGCGCGCACACACAAAAACCAATTATTGTGCATATGCAAGCACCACATTTGCTCATTTGTCCTGAGGTCGACCTGATCGCGTGAACAATCTGACCAACATTCACACGCATGCTTGTTAGAGCGTTCAAAGTGGCCCAGTGGCACAGTTTAGCTGACACACATGCTTAGCATCACGCCAACCTTCAAATGACCATTTTGTACACATACTACACTTGACCGTCCAGTAATAAATCCACCAAATCTGTCACTCATAACATTTGTTTTTGTTGCCACCACCTCAAGGTGCCAACCCCCCCCCCCCAAGCCAAACATGTTCATTCTCTTTGAGTATCTGTGCACGCAGATTTCACATGTGCAGTCGGATCTTTCTGGAGTAAGTATTCCAGGTCAGTTCGGTCTCTTACTGGGGGAGTCATTTGCATGGACCTTTCTCTAAATTTGTGTTGTCATTAGCGTACAAAGCAAGTAATGTGGTTGGAATATAGCAACAAATATATCAGGAATTGATCTGGGTGTATGCTAACAAACGGGTTCTCCTTACATCATCTGTGTCTCTGAAGGAAGGGGCTTGCTTGGAAGCACTTCTATATACTTATTTTATTTATGTTCTGATGCTAGCCAATCATTTGCAGTAAATAACCACCCCTGTCAAATGAACAACGCAACTTCTTACAGGAATGTGTCTGGGTTTTCTTGACTCTTAATTTGGAAAATGTACGCTGACGTGCCCGGCGTATCCTTTAACGCCACGCGTTGTCTGACCTTTACAAGATGTGACATGAAAGAATTTTATTGTGCAAACTCACGCTGTGCAAAATATCGTCGAAATAAGCCAAAACAGCACTAGCTTTAGGAAAAAAATAAGGGGGTGGGAGGGGGTAAAAATGTGTTTGGTTTTCAGAGGAGGTGCTGTCTGGAAAGATGGATTTTTTTAGTCTGCTGTTTGTGTTGTACTGATATCAACTGGAATGTCGTTCTACAATTGCTGAGCCAGGATAGCAAACGGTGCATACCTCTCACATTCCCCTCCGTGTGAGTGGCAGGTGAACTGTCTTTGTAGGGAACCACCGGCCAGATGTCTGGCAGTTGTGTAGGATAAGCAGTGAAATATATAAGTATATTTTTGTTCAGCTAACTTGGACTCTGATCGTCTGAGTAATACGGCTCTTGCCTGACACTTTGGACCTTACGAAAAGTTAAAGTAAAGGAGTGTTCGTTCAAATAGGTAAATAAATGAATAGAAATGTGGTTGAGTGAGCTTGAATAAGCACATGTTTAATCATTGTATCTTGTTTCCGCCTGTGACAGGTTTGAAAGCTGCGTTAAAAATGCCAGGAGAGATCATTTCCCGTTAACCTATTAACCAATTCTGGCAACTTTCTTAAACTCTTCAGCCTGGTTTCCATCTGAATGTCAAGCAAATGTTTTTACAGTCTCACAAAAGAGGAAGACTAAAACGCAAAATAGGCCAATTTCCACGAAGTGGCTGGCACAATTTTAACTAGATCAGTTTAGTCGGAAGGCGACAGTAAAGGCAACGTAGGCCGGGATAAACCAGAGGGACCAGTGGTCACCAAACCATCGTCACCAAACCACAGTGGTGACACGGGGTAAAGTCTGGCTGAGCTATTTATTCTCTATTATTGTCTGTGAGTTCAGATATGAGGCCAGGACGTTGTAACTAAATCTACATGTAAGAAGGCGCCATCGATGGAGGGAGCAGCGTAGTGTGGATGTGTTACAGTGAAATGAAATCAAATGCACATAAAAACAAGTGGAAATCCCACTAAAACCAAAAGGGATGTGAAAGACAGAGCAGCTGTGGGAATAAAACAGAACCCGACACACTAAACGGGACAAACGTGTAGAATTACCTTCAAGTCCTTTTTACTCTTTTACGGTTTAATCAATGACTGGAGCTGCCTCATATTTTCCCCGGTTTTCCAGCCTACCAAGGCTTCCACTTCCACTATCCTGCCGTTCCTTTACTCCTCTACTGCTCCTTATCCCTCATTCGTCTGGCGTTTGCCAAAGGCTAAAACCACACGGAGGATTTCTTTGACTCAAAAAGTGCTCAGTTGACCTGCGTGGTTAAAGGAAGGAGGGCGACGCTGCCTGGCTTTTTCCACACGCCATCTTTGCTGTCTATTCTTTCCATCCCTCCCCTTACTGTCTGCAGAGAGCCAAGGCCGTTCCAGGACGTGCCAGGTCAGAGAGCCCGGCCTCATGTCAGACATCTCACTCTGACACAATATTTCCCCTCTTTCCTCTGACTCTGCCAATCCCCCCCCCCCCCCCCCATCCTCCCGCAAGCTTTCATGGACGTTTGGCTTCACTTTGGGGAGGGGCCAAAACCCAAAAGGCAGTTCTCTTCTATCACTGCACCTCAAAATAATGCCAAACAGAGGTAAGAGTGGTCTTCAAGATGAATTCTTTCGCCCCTAGCTTAAATAAATAAACAAGACATCCAAACATTCTTGGTCAGCCCGATGGACTGCGGTTCTGGATCGAAACTCCCCCCCCCCCCCCCCCCCCCCCCCCCCCCCCCCCCTAAAAAAAAACAGCAATCCGGACCGTCTGGCAGTTGGGGATGATGCACCACCTTCATGTTCACGGCGGGATGAGAAGAGTGTGATGAAGCAGGGTGGCATGTTCACAGGCTTGTTGTGGGAGCTGACTCAGCAAACCCTGGAGCTGAGCCTCAATACGCTCGTTCCCGTAGCCTCCTCTTCTATAGGCCTCTTGTTATTTAACTCTTCCATCTTAAAAGAGAAAATAATCACATGCTGCAACAAATTGAAAAATTTGACAACAAATTTCTGTTGTAAACAATCCACATGAATTTGGATATTGCTTAAAATATTGCAACCATTAATTATTTAGACTAAATGGACTTTCGACCGCAGGAATATGGCAAGATAACCTCAAGTAGGGCTGCCAATGATTAATATAACAATTAGAATTGTTAATTGTATTTTATTTCATTAGGGTAAAAACAGGTCAAAGGTCACAGCTGGAGATTACAGAAGGCAGATGTCAAAATAGAACTACAAAAATTAAAAACAAATCATACTCAATCTTGAAATGAAACCTTCAACCTCTGTAAAACTCGAGTCCTTAACCAGTTTGCAGCGCTCTGTGATCCACATGGCGACGTGTCAGTCAGTGTGTCAGGTGTTAATCTGGATTCACAGGTGTAATTTCACAGCCCTGATAGATATATGAAGAAATAAATACCATATCTTCACCTTGTGTCGCCATGGTGACAGAAAGCCCTGTAAAACATGGCTTCCTCTCCGCTGTATTTGTGTTTTGTGTGTTTGTACAGTAGGCCAGCTGCTGGACTCAAACCCAGCTCCTGCAAACTACAGCCAGCCAGCAGACACATCCCATAAAATAAAAGCAGTGATTGATGTCACAGCGCAGACAAACAAATGAAACCAATCAAAATGATCAGACATGGCAGCTCAATAAAAAGAGAAGGCCGGGCAGACGTGAGGAAGACGTCTGCGGGCTGACAGGGACGCGTCTGCGCCCGCTGATTACAGTAGCATCCTCGTACACAGGATGTTTCCCTCTGGGTCTCATTTCAGGTCGCAGATGTTTACCTCGTGGAGAAGGCAATGAAAAATGACTTTCATGGGAAATGCTGTATATGAATAGTGTTTCGCTGACATTTAAAACGTTGACATCATGTTTCAGCTGTAGCTCACAGAAGCAATGAAGCTGACAGTTTGATGCCTAGAACAAGAGGCGGCTTTACTGCATATTAACGGGAAATTGCACCAATGCAGCCGGAGCCTGACGCTCCCTCGTGGTTACGGGCGAAGAAAAGACATTCGCTTGGCTGAAAGACACAAAAGTTGGTTTTCAGGGCGAGAACATTAAACAACACTGTGCTGGATTTTTATTTTCCTGAAGCCCAGGATGCTGGTCACGGGAAGCATTAAAAAAGTTCACAAAGAGTGCAGCCTAAGCAGCATTTTTAATGATCAACCCTTCAGTCGGAGGAAATGTGAACACAGCATATTACCCAACAAAAGGTGGGAACTTAATAATAGCGAAATATATATATAATAATGGTGAAATATAGCAATTAAGTCTTGCCAGAATTACAGCATGTGTGGGTTTATCCTTCCTAATAAACTGTGGTCTGATAGATCCTGGGGATCTGGAGGCATCGGTTAGACAGTTGATTTAAGTAGGAACAAAGAGCTGTAGCATTAGAGTGGAATGAGTGAAATTCTCCAAGCCACAGGTTCTTCATTAAGCCTTTCAGAACAGTGCGGTCCAAACATATTGATGACAGATGTGTTTCCTCCTCAGCCAGTCGCTGGGATCACAGGCTGCTGCAAGCAAAATACCATCACAGTAGCCTTACCATGAAAAGCTATCGTACTGGTTGGACCTTTGGCTCTCACGCAGATCAAACTTCATTGGGATTTCTGGCTTCATTTTGCCAGCAAGAGAGCAGTTTTAGTTCTTGTCGTTAGCCAACGTGGAGGACTCAGCTGAGCAGAAACACAAACCCGAACAACCGTCTTCTGACTTGACATGAACAAATCAAACCTGAATAAAAGCTCCTGGTTAATTTGAACATGTTTTTAATTTTAATTTAATAAAAAAAAGGAAACTAAATTCTTCCCAAACACGAGTAAGAAAGACGTGAGTAAGCCAGACAGATAATGCTCCTACTTGTCCACCTCCAGAATAAAAGCATCTTCCTAGATTAAGTCCCTTGTCCTTATAAACTTTGCCTCCTGCAGGTTTTCCTACAAGCCAGAAGCAACATTTCGGTAGCTGCCAAAACTATTAAGGTGAGCCACATTTTTATGCTGGAAACCCAAACCAGAAGGTGAGGTTGAAACATAACGAGTGCAGCTTCATCTCTAAATGTAGACTCCTGCTGGAATTATTATCAACCAATGACGACCCCCCCCCCCCACACACACACACACACACACACATGCCCCCCTCCCTCACTCCCCCCCACCTTAAGAAGGCGCACTTACGGTTTTGCAGACAATCGTATTTAGCAGTTGTCACCCTGAAGACCTCTCCTCCTGCTGTAAGCCCTTATACAGTGTGAGGATGACGATGGTCCCCCAGAGACGGGCCAAGATGTAAACTGGCACCGACGCAAGAGGTTCCATGTCCGTGCACAACTGGACTCAGACGAAGCCTCTGGGTCTTCCAGGCCCCTTGTTAGCAGACTTGCCTACATGTTTTCATTTGCTGGCAAACTGCAGGAGGTCAATTGCTACTAAATTACGAGCTTTGGCTGGGAAAACAGCGAGCAGATAATTAGTTCACTCTGCCTGTCCACACCATTAAAAAAAAAAACCTTCCAAGAGAGGATTCAGAGCTCTGGTGCTGCAATTAGACTGACATTAGTCCCACAATCGTGCCAGTTCATGCATCTGGGAAAATGCTGACCACTGTTTAACACAACAGCAAATCTGAGACATAATCAATATTAGATTTTCCTGTGCTGCACCTGAGAAAAAGGTTGGATAAATAAATAAATGTGTAGAGATTATTTTGCTTAAATCTCAGATGTTTGCCTTGGGTTGTTTTCCTTTTTATGGTTCAGGGTCATGAGTCTTGATTTTTGTGTTTTGTGTGGATCACAAAACCAAGTTAATTTAAATTTCTGAAACTCAGGAAACCGCATTTGCTAAGTCAGAATAGTAAGTGGCTCGGCTAAGTATCGTAGCCGAGCAAGAAATGCCATTTCAAATTAAGTAAGATGGAAGAACACTAAAGCCATTTTCCTGTTTTTATTTGAACCTTTATAAACCCTTCTTGCAGAGTTGGACTATATATCCATCAAACGCTGCCAGTCGATATAAGAAGATTCTCATTGTAAGAATGGAAAAGTCTTTTGTTGTGGTGCAGAACAGCAGTAAGAGGAGGAGGAAGCGCCAGATTTTAATGTAACATTCTGCAAACACTTACATATCCAGACCCAGTGATCACAGTGACTGGTAAGCGTACAAACCATGGAAATCCCTGGAGGGCTGGAGGTGATTTGAGAGCCAGTGGTGGATCACACAGTCACAGAGAAACCGTTGATCTGGGAGACCAGATTTCAAGCTCCGTGTAAAAACCCAATCATCAAAATCGAAACCATTTAGCTTCCATGTTGAAACTTAACCAAAGTGCTTTCTCATGTTAAGCGCGAGGCTTTGCGGCAGGAAGGCTTTGTGCGTCACGCGGAGAAGCCGGGGGGCAGTTTGCGTGGCTGGGGATGCCAAAAAGGCTGGAATAAGAACGTTCACCCCAACATTGACTCAGTAGCTACAAACTTCTGATTCCTGTTTCACTAGATCCTTATTGTTCAGAGTCCCGTGGGGCAAACATTTGTTTATGTTTAACTCTGTAGCCACAACTCAACATTAGGATGCTTGGCACCAATGCTCGAGGGGTCCAAGGGTAAAGAACAGGATCTTCCATCTGTCCTTTTTGAGTTCATGAGAGAATTCCTGGATGAGAGTAGAAAGTGATTTATGTTGCAAAAGGGTGGAATATTTATGTTGTGTTAGATCTTTGCACACACGTCTGGAGTTTTGTGTGATGAATTTGTGTCAGGTCAAGCAACAGACGTCCAAACATATTCATGTTTTATGCCAATTCTGTATTTATTGCACAATAACGTCAACTGTCAGTCAATTTCCTCACACACGTCATCCGATTTAGCAGCCATCAACAGTATATTCCTTTCATGCTTGTTGCGTTTCTAATCCAAAGATTAGAAAACATTCGGTTTTGCAAATGCCACAAACCCCATTCAGAAAAAGATGAGAGGCACATTTTTGCTTGTCTGCTGTAAAAGTGTTAAAAAAGACAAAAAATATTCAGGTTACAAACACAATATTACCATGACTGTGGCATTATCTTTCTGTAGGCCTTAAAATAAATGTTGATGTTTTGAAGAGAATAGATAACAGAATAATGGAAGCAGCGCTGACAGGCCCTGTGCTGTTATCTCCAATTATCTACTCCACACAGTAAATAGAAAGTAATATTTGTGCAATCGGCGGAGGGATTCCCTTTCGCATGTGTGGAGGCAGAGATGCAAACACAACCCTCTGCTCCACAGAACCCTCAGCTTGCCCTGGTCTACTTTTAATAGTGGTTTTGGAATCTCCCATGATGCTTTCGGGGGTCGCCAGACAGAAGCAAATACACCACACATACGCTTCAGCACATCCTCCCAGTGAATCAACACACTGTGTGTGTGTGTGTGTGTGTGTGTGTGTGTGTGTGTGCGTGTGTGTGTGTGTGTGTGGACCAGCTACACAAACACATGACACACAACATATAAATCTTAATTCTATTATCTGATGGTCTCCAGCTATCTCCATCAGCCAGGCATCATGTGACCCCTGGGGTCAGAGCCGGGTGTGACCTTTGTTGAGCCGGGCAGACCCCCCCAGGAAAAAAGTCTTTGGACTGAGCTGCGCATTAACTGAAATAAATCTATATGAATGCTGCCCCTTTCACAATTTAGCTGGAATAAATAAATAATGGGCATTAATGGGAAAAATAGTTCTTTGTTTATTCACATGTTGTATTTGTTGGAATGTTAAAAAGATGATCCACAATGTAGACTTTAATAAACATCTATAGGACACAACTCATATATCATGTATGAACAGGAATGGACAGGCATACACTCATCTTACATATCGGTAACTGGGATCTTTTTAATCATTTTTTAGACAAACAAGACTGTGTTGTCTGATCAGTAGAGTCTCAAAGCAGAAATTGACCATCTAAAATCACAGAAACATGACTGCACATTAAAATCTAGTTTACACTCTGTCACCATCATTCTGCAGGACACAGTTTTCTCATTCTCACCGTGAAATCTTGCAAGACTTCATTGGCCAAATCTCCTCTCTCTGGGGCCGCCTTCCACTTAATCCACCAATTGTTATTCATTAAGTCCATCTCTTATCTCAGCTTCATCTGCGACCTTTGACTCCTGTGTCTAAATAGATTAGCTCATTGACTCTGATTAGGACATCATCTGCCCCACCTCAGGGGTCAAGTTCATTATGCGCTGACCTGACCGCAGATTTTTCTTATTTAATTGGATACAATGGCTGCAGTTGAAAAGGGGTAATCTGAAAGCACAGTAATGGATAAAACCCATCGAACCGATCTGTAGAAATTAAGGGAAATTCATTGTAAGGGATCATATGGGTTTATACTGCTCTGCTGATTCCAGATTACATGCGCAAGGGTGACATTTCAGCTTAGAACAAGGCTTTTGCAGAGCTCTACTGGAGCTAAATGAGTGTCATTGTGAAACACTTCCTGAGACCCATCATGGCAATAATTGAACCTTTCACCAGCGCGCTTCACCCTGGTTTCCTTATCTGGATCCCGCTCCATCAGCAAAGGCCTCCTTCATTTGGAGTTGGTAGATATGAGTGGTGGCTATAACTCAAGGAGACGTAATGAGGAGGGAATACGTGAGGAGGGGGCAGCAGCTCTTGTGCGAACAGTATAATGAAATATATACCTGACGTTGAGGAGGGATCATTTATTTTTTTGGATGTGGTAGAAATGGAATATATAATGAGGTTATATTTGGGCCTTGATAGCATGACTGCAATGAGTGATGAAATACCGAAGGTGGGGATTCATTATGTTCCGCATTATGATTTAATCAAACTTCACCAAATTATATCAATTTTTCCTCCAGCGAGGGGCCCCTTATTTTATCTGGCCTCTCCCCTTGAGCCTGCAAAAGGTCAATAATGTTACTAAAGATGGGCGTCCACTGAGTACTGCAGTGCAGGATAATGGCTGTCTGTAGCAGCTGGGAAATAATAAAATAAAAAGGAATCATTTTGCGTCCATTGCTTTTCTTTTTCCAAAAACCACAATCAGAACCAGCTTCACCTTTGACCTCAGCGGGATTTCAGACTCCTGGTCCAAAATTCATCCTAAACTATTCTGATTGTGTTGGTCAAAGTTCTAGTGCTTCACAGCCAAAACTGAATAAGCCATGTCTAAATTGTTTTTAATCTTTAATACAGACATACATTTGATACGTATGGACATGAACGCGCTGAAGTGAGCTGACCAGTAGCTTTGAGCTCAGGTCAGTGGGACACTGAGGGAGACAGCTGGAAAATCAGTCTCACCCTTAAATGTGCCTGAGGATGTCTCCCTTGCTTGTACAGTTTCAGTAATTCCTTTCTGTTGATTGACTGTAACAGTATGTATTTCTAATTTCAAATGAGCAGAAGAATTATCCTGACTGTCAATCACACCATTAGAATCACAAAACCACGAGAGGCACGGATTCTAAGAGTATAGAACTCACTTGGTTGTCTGTATTCTCCCAAATGATCTAAAACCAAATGCATAAATACTGTATACAGTTATAGTCTAAACTTGGATATATCAATATGATCACATCACTATCTGGATCCTGTGTTTATTCATTCAGATGTTTTTTTCCTGGTATTTTCTTATTGCTTCTATTCTGTTTCCTGTCTTTTCTCCCCTCCTCTGTCCTCCATGTGTTTTCTGTTTGTCCATTATGTTCCATTTGTGTTCTTTCGCCTGGTTGTCAGTCCCCTACATGTGTGCATTTAAGCTGAATTTTCTGTGTCAGATCTTCAAATGTTGTTAACTCGTTTCGGATGTTGTTTCCCTTGTTTACCTGCATCCTGTAAGTCTGTTGTTCCGGCTGCGTTTTAATGTTTGTTCCTTGTTATTTCTTGTTTTGCGTGTTAAAGTTGATCTTTTCCAGGTTGATCTTAGTCTTTCTTTCTGATCCATCCATCCATCTTCTGTTAACTACCACTTACACATAATGAGGGTTGTGGGGGGGTTGCCGGAGTCTTTCCCAGCAGTCACTGGTGGGGGTAAAACCTGGACTGGTCCCCAGCCTATTACAGGGCACACACAGGATTCACAACTAGGGTAAATTTGGAGCCTCCAATCAGCCTGTGCATGTTTTTGGACTGTGGAAGGAAACCAGAGGACGCTACGAGAACCTCAGAAATCACAACTCTAAAAATCTCACCTCATTTTGAACACTTCCAAGGCAAAGCAGAACTAAGATGCATCCTTCTGTATGGCCATACTTGCCTTCTGCTGCTTTCTTGAACAGCTGGAGAGGAATCAGAATGTCAGTGACCGTGTTTACCGGGATGCACACTTTAATGGGTGAAAAACATTCTTAGGCACCTTAACGGAGGTAATCCTGAAGCGGCCTCTTCTCCTTCAGCCTCAGGCAGAGTTCTGAATGTGAGGACTGTTGCACACCCTCTTTTATGTTAAATCTTCTCCTTTGGCTTGGAAATAAGAACCACATGTCTGGCGTTAAGTGCTGGAGAATGCAGTGACAGACTGGTCTTTCATGAAGCGGATGCTGCAGGTCCATGCAGCGCCACCACTGACAGAGGTGATGGCAGGCGCTACTTGCAGGCTGTCATTAAATGCACTCAGCATCTGATTGTGTTGTTGTGTTATCTCTTCCTTAATTCTGTCTGACTGCCGGTTTGTTTTTCAGCAATAGTAGAAGTGTATGTCGTGACCAAGAACGGAGCAAACTGCACCGCGTCCCTTCAAGCAGGGCTTTAATTCTACATCTACTTGCACTTGTGGGTGTGATGCAGTGGTTTTGAAAGCATAGGGCTAATTCAAGCTTTAATAGTTTTCAATAAATCCTCTTTTTCTCCGTGTCTCTTGATTTCACTTGGGCTCTCAGCACTTTTATACAAACCAGCACTTCCTTATAGCATTGATTTGCTGTCGGCTTGTCCATTATGGCTCAGCTTTGTGTTATTTTAATTAAATCTATAGTGTAGTTCACTTCTTTGACAGCCCTCCTTCTCAAAGGTACCCGCCTCACCCTTGAAACCAAATTCTCTTCACTCAGTGTAATTGAAAGATTTTCCCTGGATCTGCTCCAGGCTTTAATGTGTCTGGTACTCACAGCTCGGGGCTGTTTGCCTATTTCTTTTGCACTTCTAATAAATTAACCATCTTGTTGTGATTGAGTACTGCAGTCGGTCTTTCGAAAGGCCAAACAATCGACCGTTACAGTCATTGTTTTCAGCCGCTGAAAATTGACTGTGAACTGATAAAAACGTGCTTTCTCTCACGTGTTCTTCAAGTAATAGATTGAGAGTTGTGGTACTAGCTTAATTTCAGGTTGATCCACTGAACAGTGTATGATTCAAATGTCTGCTCTACATTGAGAAACTGTATCCCTTCTGGTAGCTCATAGGCTCTGACACTATTAACAATGCTACGTGTGACTGTTTTACTTGTGGTATATTACATTACGTCAAAGAAATACAGCTTTAATTATATTTGCCTGAAAGGGAACACATGATACTCTCCTTCATTCATCCTCCCATTGATTTATTGCAACTACACCCAGAGGTTTGAGAAAGCTCTGGTGTATCAAAACCTCCGAAATTTAAGGAGATAACTGCTCTGACCTTTGGTGTCGAGTGTGAGCAATAATTAGTTTCATCTTCACTGTGGGGAAATGCAGGAGATGGCAATGTTCAAAATTTGAAAGATCTCTATTTTTATTTGATTTTCATTGAAAGGCACCAACAGAGTCAAAAAGCTCCCAACAGTAAATCATTATCAGACTGCAAAACACAAGCTTGATTTCAACAGAAAAGGTAATTATAGAGTCTCCCATATCAGTTAAAACACCATCCAGTAAGTCAGTGATGCACGAGGGAGGAAAGAGCAACCCGACCCCTACGGTGGGTTTATTTAACAGTCACGTAAGCGCAGCGCTATTACACCTATTTTCATGAAATAATACAGTCTGTAATGCTCTCCGAAGCTCAGTGTTTCCACGTCCTCCCACCTAAAATTATTACCAGGCAAAATCAACTAGTGTGATAGTGTTCGCGTCGTGTGAGACTAACCATGGCCAACCCGCCCGTGCACCAAGTGCAGCATCATCATTGGAGAGTGTTTGGAGACGGGAGTCGCCAGTCTGAAATTGTAGGCTGAGCGCACACTGTACATATGTAACTCATTTCATAGAACCACTTGGGAAACCTCACCCTCGGCTCAAATTTCCATAAGATTAATTCAGGGAGAAATAAAAACAAAACTTCAGCACTTGTTAATTGGGTCATGTTACAACACTCACAAGCCCACACATTTATGGCATTAAAACAAGCGTAGACACTCTTCCGTGAGTTAAGGGGAATAAAATGATGTGTCCCGTAGAAAGATTGCTTTTGGTCTGAAAACAATCGTTTGTGCTTTACTTCAAGGCTGTATTTCTAAAAACAATGCATTCACATAATAGAGTTTTAAAGGTTTATATGGGGAATACATACTATGCTAGCCAACAGGTGGGATAAGTCACTTGCTCCTTTCCACTTTCTGTTAATGTGGTTTTGGTCTGTATCCCTGTCTGAAACTGGCTTCTGGTCATTAACAATGGAGGGTCTCATTGAAGTGCTCAGTGATCATTTTCTTTCCTAATACTGCCGCATTTCCTCGGTAAGCCATTAATTTCCACTCCTTAGCTAAAAGTCTACTTACTGACTCACACATATACACAGAGTAGCACATTTCAGCCATTATGCCCAGCTCAGATGTCAGTTTTCTGCAACTGCCATTAAGAGTCCCCACGTAAAGCGCCGCCATAAACAGAAGCACAAATGTTTAATCTATTAACAGTGGAAAACTGAAATGACAGGGATGTGGATCAAGCCTTAGAATTTATTTTACCCGGCGATTGAAAGCGATCATTATCCGTTATTTCTGAAAGTTCCCTCCCCCCAAAAATACAACACTAATCAAACTTGTTTTTTTGTTTAGAGAGTTAACCAATGTAGCAAACGGGCCCTGTGTGCGACCTTTTGTGCGACATTGTTCAAACACTGTGGAGACATGCTTGTTGGAATCCTCGGGTAAGTAGGTTATAAGTTCTGGAATTCAGAGGTCAGGTCTATCCGAAGACCCTTTGCATAAACAGCAGCCCTAAAACACCTATTAGTCATGCAAATCCAATATGTGAGTGTCGATTGTCCTAAAGAAGCTGGAAGTCTTAACCTGGATTCAGTTCAGCCTTCACCCTCTCTCTGCCCCTCGTTCTTTGGCTCTTCTGCATTCAGAGGGTCATTACACATATCTCCCCTCACCGTGGTCTAGCTCCACCAAAGAAGTTGTCTCCAGCCCCTTAAGTAATTTCTATCCCTGACACAATCGCACAATACCTCTGCACCAACAACTGTGTTACAGGTTACAGCTGTTCAGCTGTACAGACGCTACTAAGCCAGGACGAATTCAGACCATTCGAGCGGATTTAGACACATACACACGCAGCGAACACACAAGATGCGCACGTATACACACAGAAAGGAAGGCCCACTGTTGCTGCCAAGTGAATTGTCGGATTTGCATCTCATTTGTGTGTTAGTTTTAATGTGTGTGTGATTTTTTTTCCACCCTCTTTTTTATAGTTCTTTGAATACCTTGCCGGCACACAAAGGTTCTCTCTCCCTCGCTCTGTGTCAGTGTGTGTGGAAAAGCCTGTGCCACTGCACTAGGGAACAGATTTAGATGCGCAGTGACAGCTTAATAAACTGCAGGGCTTTGAATGCCTTCATCTGCGAGAGAGTTTTCTGGGTGGCTTGGCTACTTGCTCAAGATGCATCAATAGGAGGAGGATCTTTCTCCGGTGGTGCTAAGGCCAGGACAAAGCCCACAGTGGCTGACCTACAAAATGGTGGTCAAGATGGGCCTTTATGTTTGAAGGCTGAAAAGGAGGAGAGGTCTGATTAGCAGGTTATGGAGAGTTCAGTGGCTCTGTATGGCTGTGGAAGACCTGCCTACTGGGTTTTGAATATGCCTACTGGCAGGGTAAACAACCTGAATAGGGACCCTTGGCAAGGGGAGTGGAGCAACAGCTCTTGGTGGGAGGAGAGATGCTTGTCTGAGTTCAGGGAACCTAACAGAATTGTGTAAAGGGCACTGGCCTCGACTCTAAGTCCCATTAAACGTGCTGTTCTATGAGCATGGTGCTTCACAGCATGATGTTGTATCAAACTCACTGACAGCAAACCACCCATAGGTAAACTGACAAAATGAACGCCAAAGGCCTTGTCACCTGTGATGCTGACCATGAATGACCAAAGAAGGAGCCCAGCCTGAAGGCTAAGATTCATATCATTGTTTTGTGGCATCTGATAGTGAAATTCAATCAAATGAAACCCTTTCTATCCTCCAGGCCTTCGGCTGTCACACCTTTTATTCCCCATCTGCCCATATCTCATCAACATCCTGCACATTGCAGCTTTTGTTTTTGCCTTTGCCCAATGAAAATTGGTTTGGGACTCTCTGGGGTCCCATTTGAGTCATATGCAATGTAGTGTTCATTCTATTTTCATTAAGTTCAAACTAGAACCCTTCCCAGGAGAAGAAAGTGGGGGTAATGGGAAAGAAAGGAAGATGTGGAAAGACTACAACTATGCAGGGCAACATTTGTTTTGAGTGTGAAACATCGGATTGAGGCTGTCTTCAATATGTGTGCAAGATTTCTTGGTTGGACATTTTTCCCCACTGATTTTCTTCATCTACCAAATTTATCGATGAATATTGAATTTATTTGTTAATTCATCTTTAATCTAAGGAATTTTTAGTATGAGTGGTTAGCCACTTGGTCCAACATTATCTGTGCAGGTTTGAATTGAATCCTAACATCTTTAGAAAGGCTTCATCCATCCCATACCAGGGTCATTCACGGAGTTCTGCACCAGTCCTCCCAGCTCAATCAGAGTGAATTAGGTGAACCGAAATGGGTATTGCTCAGTACCATCCGCTGAGCTCCGGTGTCCAGCAATTATGGTAATGCTCAGCAGTAGCCCGGTATGTATGCCCCGGGGCAACTGAAGGGGACCACTCCTCATTCAAGCGCTTAACCCCAATCTAATGCTCCATTAGTGCCACCGTGCTATAGCTCTATACATGCTAAACCACCACTTTTCTTTATTTCCCCTAAATAAACATGCGCCACAGACAAAAATCTGTTAGAAAGTAAGAGAGCAAAATGTCTGCTTAATTGTTTTGAACACCAGGTGCCATATGCTGACCAATAATTAAATTCTATTTTAATTCTGATTCAGCTAATATTATGCTGTGAATGATCTGTTGTCCGTGTAAAATTATACACTCAGGAGTATAAATGAGTTTAGTCCAGAGTCTAATAACAGCCCGTGTGGACAGCGCTTAATGAGTCTGTCTGCGTCTGTTTTCCTTGTATGCTACCGAACACTGTGACAACACTGGTGTGGAGACACAGCTCTTCTTTGCCGCAGAGGCGGGTGGAAACTTTTATTAAATTCCAACAGATTCTCATCCTGAGCCAGACACAGCTCGTTAAATTAAAACTGCAAGGATCTTTACTTGTTGCAACAACAGACGAGCCTGCTAATTGTCTTTTTGATATCAAGCACTTTGGACTCCAAAATAAATCAATCCCACTCCTTAAATAAGCCTCCCGAGCTCTGAGTCACTGGTGTGAACATAGAACAGGACCTTCCATCCACATTGATTATAATTGATTATTGTTGTTCTGCGTGGTTAAAAAAAAAAAAGCTGAGCTGTGTTTACCTAAAAGGTTCTCAACAGGAATGATAATATTTTGTTTTTTATTGTTTGGTTGCAGATGATATTAGACATGACACTATTTGACTATGTTTGTGTGATTAAGCCTGTTAAACGTGTCATCCCTGTGCAAGCTCGCTTATTTGTTTTGGACTGTGCAGATATCCCTGTGGTTAAACTGAACCCACTAACCACACCACTGTGTGTGCATGACCACAGTGGGAAACTAAGCCTCAAAAATAGTATTTGCTCTTTCTCTCTCATTCACACACACTTACACACAAATGCAAGACACAGAGGAAAACACCAGAAAATCCTATCTTATTTGCTGCATCCAAAGGTCTCGTTACACCTCTTCCGCTCACACATGCTGAACAACTTACACATGTCAGCACACACGTTGGGTGAAGCTCTGAACGCTGCTGGCCTGCTGAACACCATTTGTGAGCTTATGGTGAGAATCCAGACCAAGTTGGCTGAACATCCTTGCCTTTTCGTTTGCGGTGTTGGTCTGTTTACACGTCACCGTGTTCTGAAAGTAGATTGGAAAGTAGATTGTTGCGGTTATAAAGAGTGGAAGTGGGAATGTTACAGAGGTTCAAGTGCCTGGGGTCAACTATTCAGAAGCATGGGGAATGTGGTGAGGAAGGAACGGAGGATTGGAGCATGAGATAAACATCTATTTATACTGGATATGGTAAAATGGATGCTGCTGCTGCTGCTGCTGTTGTTGTTGTTGTTGCCTTCACTGCTGTGCAGTTGAATCTGTGGTGTTCTGTGTGTGTCCTCAATCCTGTGTTTCTGTCTCTCACTCTCTCCAGTTTGGCCAACACAAGCAGAAAAGCACCTTTCCACAAGGACAAAGACGTTGTTTTCCATCCTTTGCTGCTCCATCCAACAGGAGAAACTTAATATTCTCTCAGTCAATCTACACCTGAGAGTATTTATAGAATGTGCCTCTTCCTTCCACTTTCCCCTGTGAACCATGAAGCTCTACCTCAGTGCAACTCCTTATAGGGTCGCTATTTTGATGAAATAATGGAAATGGTGTGTTTATTTTTGTCTTTGGTCTACAATATACATGTTACTAATGTGTTAGTGTGTGAGTGATCCAATGAAAATGAACAAAGGTGAAGAGTAAGGATAGATTTAATTAAAAAAGATGCTTCACTAATGAAGCTTGTCTTTGTGGGAGATTACCCATGTAGTGTAGAGGTTGATGAAGAAGAAGGGGGATTTTTTTTAATCATCAGCAACACTAGAAACACATTTAACATTACAGAATCGCAACTAATTTTATAGCAAACTCTCCTGCATTTCAAATCAGGCATTACTTATGCATGAGTTATTTCAATAAATGTTTTCCACAAGGAAAATTGCTTACCTAGCATTAAAAAGCGCGACAACTGACAGAAAATGAAAAAAAAATACAAAAAACTGCACCGTTATTCAATCTAATGATGCATCTGGTGCCGCGAGCATAAATGAGGACACTGAGCTGAGCCGTGTGTGGGGATGTAATGAATGGAATCCACTTTCACCTAAAACAAAAAGATTTACACTGGAAGCACACAACCGCTGCCGGCAATTTGCATCTATTTTTCATTTTTCAAAGTGAATCCTGCTTTGCCCTTGCCTTGGTCCTAAAACTGCACACAAGTAGATGGAGACAGAGAACCTAAAGGGAAACATGTTTCTTTTTGCCTGCCCTTTCTCCATTTATACCTCCCCTTACTCATTCTTACAAAGGATGGGACCGCTACAAATGTCACACTGACAGGTGCAAACTATCCATCACTCCATTAGGCCTCCGGTTTGAGGGATTTGCAGCCACCCAGTTCACAGCCCTGCTAAATCGTGGGTGGGCAAGACAAGCGCCACAATTAGTCCAAGTCACTGGCATGAGGGAGAGTAAATGTAAAGGCATGTTATACTCTAACAACACTCGCAGGGCCCCAGCTCTATTCAAAAGACTTTGGGGTGATTATTCTACATTACAAAGTTTTTGCATCTTTTAGTTTTACTTTGACAGGACAAACGTACCATGGCGCTGAAAGAAAATCAAGCAGTCAGGTACAGTTTTGTTTCCATCAAAGGAAGAACAAAGACAGCCCGTCATCTTTCTAATCATTGAGAAGAGGCTCGGCTGAGAGGAGTAATGCCACATTCACCCCAAACAACAAGCAGCATATGCAACAAAAGGATGTGCAGCTTTCAGTTCACATTAAATAATTGAGAATGTTCTAGTGCTCTAGTCTGCATGAAAAGATCTGTCACGATGGCCGCAAGCAGCAGTTGTTCTCAAAGAAGGCAGACTGACACCTAAAACTCCACTAAGAACCACTTAAGTTCTTGTCTTACTACTTTCTGTCACTACACCCCAAACTTGCATCGAGGGACATGAGGACAAATGATGAGCATCTAGCATTCGTCTCATTATGAGGAATTTCTCGGTTCAATTCCAGCTCAGGCCTTCGCGTGTGGAGTTTGGATTCATTCCTTCTCACTGCAGGAGTTTCCTATGAATACTCAAAAATACAAAACGTGCACAATAGTTTGATTAATAGGATCAACTCTAGACTGTGTCTGTAAAGGCTGACGTTGCAGTGCTTTTTTCTAAATGGTTAAAGTTCTCTTCCATATCTTTCACATCAAAACTCTTCAGATGTATTATGAATTTATTTAATGTCTATTTCTGACTAAGGCAGCATGGTTCACTCTTCAAATCTCCTGGGGACCAGGAGCTTTTCATTCTGTAATGTCCTCCCTGTGTCCGTTTGGGCTCTCTCCAGGAACTCCGGCTTCCTACCACAATCCAAGACATGCATGTGGGGAAAAGGTGAATTGGTGACTCTTGGCTGACCTTAGGTGTGAATGTAAGAGTTTATGGTTGTTTGTTTCTATATGTTGACCCTTGGAAGAGCTGGCAACATGTCCAGGGTGCACCCTTTCCCCTTTTCAAAGGCAGATGGGATGGCTCAGTTCCTGGAGGAGCATTTGCACCCAGACAACTACATCAGTTTGGTTTTACAGTCACATAAGGTACAGCAGCACTTTATTCTGAACTGACAGTTTAAGCTTGTGGCAGTTGTGTAAGTGGTGTAAAAACATATTGAAATACAAAAAAGCCATTTGTTGACAATACTAGAGCAATAGATCAGACTATTACTTGCTGTCTACAGCTTGTATCAAGAAAGAACTCAGTGAGCTGAGACCTCCAAGGAATGATAAAGAATCCCTCAAAATAGTATATATATAATAGCAATATATAGGCTGTATTGGTACATGGTCTCATAACATACTAGGATACTTTATGATCAAATTCCCTTTGCCTTGATCCTTGGAGATCAAGTGTCCCTCCAGAATCTGGAACATCACCAAAAGGGTCTACTCCTTGTCCCATTATCAATGCGACCTTAAAGTTTTATTGAAATCTGTTCATGACTTTTCACTTTATTTGCTGACAGATGCGTAACCTCCTTGGTGGCGGTCACCATGATGCTTGCCCTTTGTTGCCTAATCATATCATGTTAGCTGGACTAAAAAATGTGATGTCCAGGCCAAATGCTTTTAAATTTAAGAACAGTGGGTTGGATTTCTGTACTTCCTAAAACCTGTAAATGTTCCGAGGTCTGGAAAATGGAATTGATCTACTGTGGACTAAGCTGCTGTTCATTCTCTGGATTCCCCAGCATGAATGACTGCACCATCTGACACCCTGGTTCGTCTACAGCCTCCCAACAACACATACAGTAATGAACACATAAAGACTCATTTACACAATAAATGATTGGGTAGGGGGGCGGGCTTGGTCTTGTTTCACTAAGACAAGCTGTACGAGATTTAAATACAACCATTTTCAAACTCTAGCAGTTGAATGAAGAGACTTTGTCGTTTCAAAAATCATTACATCTGAGTCCTGTTACTCGATTTCATTTGACCTGTTTTATGTGGTGTGTTTAAAAATACATATGGAACACTAATAATATATGCCTTACAGCATAATTCCTTCAGGAAGATTTAAGCTGGAGGTCACAACGGGCTGATTAAAACCAGGCAATACAAAAGAGCAGGCTGATGAGATTTAAATGGCCCGGAGTGATTGAGGGAGGAAAATAAACAGCATGCCATGGCCAGCTAACACAATGCTAATGAAAGTCTTTCTATTCACGGTAAAACAAGGTATACTTAAGGTCTGCAGGATAAAAACACCCCAATATGCATAATTTCATAATTTATAAGCTGTCATTCAAATTTAAACAAATATTTTGCAAATAATTTGTCTAGGTAACCTACTGGCGCCGCTTCGTTCTGCCATCGCTTGCCTGGCTTGTGATAAATTTGTTCCTGTTCTGGTTTTGTATTGTTTTCTTGCCCTCGTAAATACAGTAGTTTCCAGTAAATTACCAGGGATACGATCCAAGCACCGTTGATGATTCTCAGTCTTCACACATGCGACTCTATGGCAGAACACATCTGTTTATACTTGAAATGGCTGGAAAGAGACGTGGCCAAGTTCGCTACGATTCTCGGCAAATTCCCAGGAATAATGTAGGTCTTGATGTGGAACATTGTCAGTGCACACATCCCAGAAAATGTCAGCCGTGGGTCTCATTTACACATGATGCCTTACATTGACAGGGCAGGGAGATTGCTGGGAAATGTGTGAATGGGGCTGTTTTCAGGACTAAAAAGCTTTGACAAGAGACACCCTGTTGATCACATGACACAGTCGATCCTGCCCTTAATTACACTGATGTGACCTGTTAACCCAAACAAGTACTGATGGACAGACATACAAACAGAGCAACATGGGTGTAAATACTGCTCTTTTAGTCTTTCTCTCTTTTAAAGGATTTTTATTATTTTCATCTCCTTTTTTTCTCTTTCTCTCCTGCTTGTCTGTCAAAAGTTGGGGGATTTTTGTATGTACATGCAGAATTATGTGTTTAGTTTATGAAAATGCATGCATTAAATGACATAAAAATTCAAATAATGAAGGAGTTGGATAGATTTTGTAACATGTTTAATCTCTGTGTTTGTCACTGTGGCTTTATGATCCCTTTCCTTGACACCTTTTTTCTTACCTTCTTCATTCAGGCCTAATCCAAATCCCACCTGCTTTCTCATCTCCGCTTGGCCCAGCTGGCGCAGGCAGGGTCACTCGATTGTCTCGTTTCCAGGGATGTGATCCTTCAGCACAAACTGGAATCACTAAGCTTCCCTCTGGAGGCTGACACCACACAGAGAGAAGGGCATGAGGAGATTGGAAGGTAATGAGTCTATAAATTAGGCTGGTTTCTCAATGCTGGCTGCACATTTGCCTCATTTATATTGACACACACACACACACACACATCAACACTAATTCAGCAATTCAAATCCCTAAGGTTTGTAGATCCAACACAAGCAGTCTGTCAATTCCCACTGTTGCATCTGAATGGCGACCTTTGATTTAGATGAGGTGCATGAATTAAACTGTCCTTGTGTTGATACAAGAGGCAGGTGTGCTGCCTAATGCAGTCTACATCACCCTGCTGGACAGGGGCATTGAGGTGCAGCAGCTATATTATAATAGCTGCCTGCACAATGGTCTTGTTGCACCTTTGATCTCGGTAAAACCCGCTGCTTGCACACGACTACGCACGCTCAACAAAGGCCACGAGATTCCTGGGTCTTCCAGAGGTGACCGTCATTTCCTCTCGTCTCCTTGTTCAGTGTTTGATCATCGTGCTTCGATTTATCTGCCACTGATATGATATATGTGTTTGTGTGTGTGTGTGTGGGGGGTAATCAATGTCTTCAGAGACAATATGTCTAGTCCTTTATTCCTCCAGAGACTAAGCGCACACACGCACACAAACGCACACACTCCATCGATCATGATGACATACACCAAAGATGACAGATACACTGACAGTAATCAGCAGCACTGAATGTGAAGGCAGACTTTCTGAGAGCAAACCAATTTATTATAGCCTGTGACTGAGTGATGGACAGATGGACACGCTGATGCATGAAGACAGGTGAAGAGAAGAAACGATAGCTGGGGGGAAATCTGGGGGTCCAAACGTGGTGCGCATGATGAACCGACACAGCAAAGACAGAATGGAAAAAGAAAATGATGCCTGCTGGAGGTCAGACAGGAGCACTTCCCCTTTGGGCGACCTCGATCTGTAGTATAGGGTTTAACACACACACACACACACACACACACACACACACACACACACACACACACACACACACACACACACTATGTGTGTGTCCACATGAAAACTGAGATTGGATTATTGATCGCATTGGGACTGAGAGATCTCAAAGGACAGCAGAGGTGTCTTTGATTTGTCCAGTGATCGTCTCTGGCAACAGGACAACAGGCGTCCTTACCTCGTCAACGATCGAGTCAACAGTCACCTCGTGACATTTACACCAACTTAGTTTGGTGACTGACAGTTGATTAAACAAGACAAACAAGTGAATAGCTAATCTGCTCTTTAATCTTGTATCTCGGATAAAATGATGTGTAAACCTAAATGAGAGTGGGAGAAACGAAATGAAAATAAAATAAGCTGGTTGATGATTCTGAATAAATTTGAGCTAATACAGAGGAATTTACATAAACTCTAAATAAAAGGTTTAATAAACGAGATTAAATGTCAGATGAAACCGAATAATAAAAAATTGTGTTTGTTGTGGCGGGAAAAGGATTAGAAACACTTATTTGTTAAAACAAGAGATTGATCCAATAATCAGGTGATAGTTTTGACCCTGTCTTAACGGTGTCGGACTGGACCGAGAAGGTCCGAGACACGACCGTGGCTGCATCCATCACGCGAGCGGCAGGAGTTCAGGTGTCGTGAGATGCTGATTGTAGCTGGGGAGCAAAGAATGTGTCTAAAACCTTCAGATTCCTCTACTGCCTGTGTACTGCACAACACACATGGAGGACTTCGAACTGGAAAACACTTTTAATTTATCGCCACTTCTGCTCACGGACGTCCACCTGGAATTAATAATAAGAGATGCCGGGTTTTGGGGGGATCACTGTAAATCAAAATGTCTTTAATCAACAGATGGATGAGTAGTGATGAATCAAAATGACACAAAGGAAGGTCACTAACACAACAGCGTCCTGATATTTTCCTATGTTTTCGGTGATTCCTCATACCTTGTGTCTTCATTTAGCCCCCACCATTTGTCATTCAGAGTCGGGGGGGGGGGGGGGGGGGGGTCATGCAATATATAGCAGGGGGTCATGACAACATGTAGCCTTTTCTAAAATCTCTCTACTCTGTTTGTGGCCCAAACTCTAATTTTATGAGTCACTTAACTTGTGTCCATAGTGGGGTTTTTATTCATTACTTTCCACCAGTCGTGGGTTCGGCCACAAATTTTTGAACCCTCCAAATCTTCCAGTTTCTATTACAATCACAAAACGTCACAAAACACATTGAGTAAATATCTCCCCTTATTTTGCCCTTAGGCGCTGATTTATGGGGAGTCTGCCCCCCATATAAACACTCAGGTAATCAAATATGGGGGGCAGAAGCACGGCGATACTTTTCAGCAACTGCTGTCACAGAGACCAGGGGACTGACCTCTGTGATCCATAACCAATCGTGAAAGATTACTGAACTGAACTGACTTCTGAGAGCAAACTCTGTCAACCCTGTGAGTGGGGGGGGCGGGGGGGGGGGGGGGGGGGGGGGGGGGGGCTATGTTTGCTGGAGTAAGTTAAAAAGAATTTGACAAGTATAACTGTGTATAACGTATAAAAGAGGTGGGCAGTAAGTCCTGCAAACAGAAACTGTGGCACAGTTTCTTCATAAAGTCTTTAATCTGCAACATTAATAGTCATTGCCTGTCCTTCATACACAATAAATAGAGACATTCCATGAGGATAAAGTTGGGAGACACTGATACCATGGCGACAGGAGGTCTCTATTTAAGCATTTCAAGGTAAGTTAGATTCCCTGACCTCCACTGCTTTCCCATGAAAGTGCCTTGATTAGCGATGGTTGTGTTAAGCCAGCACAAAGTAAACCATATGAAAAAGGATATAAAATGTTGTTAGCAGTTGGTCAAAAATGTTTAATTTAGGTGAGCGTTCATAAGAGACTATTTCAATATGTTTACACTATAAATTGGTCAAAGCGAGTATTGGCGCTCTATCATATTGTGAAATAAAAAAAAAAGCTTGCTAAATTCTCTTATTATGAGCGTTTTAATTACCAGAGCTATGATTTATATAGAGCTTACTTTCAGGATGACAAGGTTTCTATTCAAAATGTCACAACAAATTATGAATCTAAAGTATGAAAAAACAACATAAAACTCTCAATTCCATCGTGGCGAAATAGTTTGAATGCCCCTGTCACGTTTTCTGGGGTCATGGTGCGGTAAGGCAGTGTGGTTCATGACCTCAATGAAAAACATAATCCAGCACCAGTGTAGCCTGTGCAGGGCCCCCAGGGGCACCAATGAACACCTTCCCCGGGCCTGGACCAGTATGAGGCCATTGGTAAATATCCGTTGGTGCCTGGCACATCCACCCTCCGGTAGACCCACCACTCACAGGAAGAGTAAGAGGGGATAACCATGGTTAGTTTTTACATAAATTAGTTTACAAATTATAATTTTATAGTTATTCCATTACTATAGGAATTAGTGCTCACAATTCCCCAACAGATATTGAGGTTTTGGGGCATGTTACACAGGATTTATATCCATAATTACGTCATTACATATACATGGAACAGTTGAATTCTTCATTTTAAACCTAATGCAATTGTGCTCAAGATAAGCAAATAGATGAAAGAAGAGTCTGTCCCTGGAAAAATAAACCAACACGCTGATCATCTTGGAAATGGAGCCATTCATCACTATTTGTTCAACACTGTCGATTAAGTAAGTCAAAATAGCGCTATTAAGGAGACCAGATGTTACCTGGATCATCGCTGTGATTTCAGATCTGTTTCTTGTTATTTGGTTTTGGTGCCGCTTTTTAAAGATGCAGGAGAGGATGTGGAGATGTGGAGGAATCAGACATGCATTCCTGGGTTGAAGTCATGGCAGGTCTGTGCAAACATGCTCCATGTGGTAGGAATGATCTGCCTGGGAGAGGTCACTGTTTGCCTCATATCCCACTGTTTGGACAGGACTCCAACAACCACATCGATTTCAGCTCACCGGGACATTTAACGAGCGCCCCTCGTGACAAGCTCCTGCACACATTTGTTAGGTATTAACTTGTGATGCAGTAATTTCCAACCCGATGTTATCTAAATATTTAGAACAGCTTTAGGATAATTAGTGATCTTGGGGAACATGCTGGATGAGTTTGCGAGTGTGTACTTTGGTCTGAATGTACGGCCCAAAGATCGTGGAAAGGCTAATCCTGCCAACATGCTCAAGAGGCTGATAGATAGCAGCTATTAGATTCTGATCACCCAATGGTGCTGCTATTGAGGAGGAAAATTAGCAAGATAGGCCCTGCTTTCTGGTGTCTTTTGTTCAGCCATGTCAATTTTCAAAGATTTTATTTAGGGGAGATGAGGCAGCACAGCCATTAGCCTGAGTTTGAGCGGATGTCTCAGTCTTATTAGGAGTTGATGCTAAAGCATGGCTCAAACACAAGTCACGTCTATGTGTAGCTGGCTCCTGCAGTTATTTATGACATCCGCCTTTAAAGGAAAGACACCTGGACAAAAATGTTATGGAAATTTAAGAATGAAATAATATAGACTTGTTATAACTCATTTCCACTCGTTAACACTACAAGTACAATACTAACAGCATGCAAATTAAAGTGGAAACAGAATTGTCCCAAGTGCATGTGAGCGAATGTTTTCTACACACTGTAATGGATCACCGGGATTGGATCCAATATACCCTGTGAATAAAATGAGCAGTTAACAGGTGAATGATTACAGAATTAATTAAAACGTGGCCAGAATTGTTTATAAATTGGGAAAAATAAGTACAATTTTATCCTGAGATGGGTCAAAGTTTCTGTAAGTCTGTCTATAGATAGTTTAGTTGTGTTTATCTTTAGTTTTTGACCCATGTTTTGTTGTGTTTACCAGGTATCTTAATGCTTCATGAGTTTTGTTGGGGTTTGTTGACCTGTGTACAGCGATTTCTGTCTGTGATGTGCACACTCTCATGAATTACTGGTCCAACGCAAACTGTTGTTCATTTGTGGATCTGCTGAGGAGTCTGGGCTGGATTTTTTTTCTTTTTTTTTTTTACTGCTAGATAAATATTGCTGTAATATATAAACACTTATCTGATTTTAGGATCTTTCAAAAGTCATATTTCTCTCAAATTCAAGCGTGAACCTTATTTGGAAGCAATCAGACTGGATCCCATGGAAAACAGACAGACAACAGCCAAGAACTCATCCATCTGATCAGCTGGGAATCAACATATATTAGTCAGCTTGTTTTCTTTGTATTTGACCTTTATTTAAGCAGGTGATCTCATTGGTCCAATCACAAGAGAGACCTTTATCAGACAGACAAGGATAGGAAAATAGTACAGACAGAAAGATATTTAATGCAAAACATACAACAATGAGCTAAAAGTGCTGAATAGACAAGAGTAAAACAAAAAAATAAACACAAGAGCAGTCTTCCTAGAGGGCCTGTCCCAGTACCCTCCTACAAAGTTTCTCAAAGCTTGGTCTCCCCAATTGAGAGCAAATTGGACAAACTCTGCTGCAGTTAGTTCCAAGTATGAAAATTACCAAAGCTCTGAGTGCGCTGAGGTTTTGCTATAAGTAATAAGCCTAGCTTATGCCAACACTGTTTGCACATCATATAGAAGAAGAAGTATTATAATAGATTTTAGCTTGGCTTTGCTTGCACAGAATCTAGGTTGTATCTGAGCAAATAAGTCTCTCACTTCACTGTTTCTGTGTTAACTTATTTGGGTTCATAATCAGGGTCATGGGGTTGCTGGAGTCTTTTTTAGCATTAACTAGGGGAAAGGCAGGGATACACCCTGATCAGGTCACAGTCTGTCATAGGACACACACACAACATTCACTCACACGCTCATACAAGGCACAAGTCAGGGTGTCCAAACAACCTAATGTGCTGCTTTATGGACTGTGGGGGGAAGCCAGGGTGCCTGGAGAAAACCAGGCACAAGAAAGTGCCAACTCGACTGTGCGAGCCAGAACCAAACCAAGAGGCTGCTCGTATGAAGCAGCTGTTCTGACCGCTGCACCGTGCCATCCTTCTCTTTCCCTCCCCTTAAAACCAAATTCAGTTTGTCTTTAGCTCCAGTGCAGATCTAATGGAGTTTCAAATAAAATCATGAATACAGACATAAGCTGAGACCCCAGATCAATCACCCAGTGGTTCCACACTTCACTTTTAGCTACACACACTAATATTATTCCTGGGAGTATACACAACCTTCCACGCATTGCTCATCACCGACGCTGATTTGTGTGACGGCATGTCTGTCTGTCCTTGTTTGGAGCCAACCACTGGCAAAGCATCACCCGAGCTATTGGACGGGAAAGCTCATGAATCTATTTCCATGTTTCCATCCACTCACAAAAAGATGGGGGTGGGCAGAAGGATAGGGAACCATTCATCTGTGCCCAGCAGAACCCGGTTTCCCCAACCCAAAGGAGAAGCCTGGCGCTCTCGCTGATTATCACCAAGGAGAAAAATTCCCACGCAAAAAAAGGACAAAGAAGGGAATAAGGTTTCAACTCTCCCCTGTATTAGACAATGAAACATCAGTGTTTGTGTGGATGAATGGAAACATAGTAGAGACAGTGGGCTGGAGAGCAGTTTAAGAGTAAGATTGTCAAGAGGTGGAATGCAGGATTTTTTTGGCTGGACCAAAAAGGAGAATCTTTAATTAGAATGTGTTGAGAGATCATAGTTTCCCTTAGAGCTATCTGGCTTTTTCATGTTTATATAATGCATATGCATGGGCTGCAGCAATCATCTGAAACCAGATACCCAATTTCACATCCTGTACGGCACTTCTCAAGGTTTAGAGAGCGATATATTTCAGAATGCGGGTTTTTGCGCTGAAAGGTGAAGGTTAGGATTTGGAACAAACATGTGGTCAGCATCTGAGCTTTGAGACGTGCATCTAGAAACCCAGAACAATCTGTCTCATTTCCCGCAGCATGCTAAGATCACAGGAAATCATCCATTCCTGGCCAGAATGCATTATGGGATGCGTGGGTAATTCAAACAACTCTGCAGCTTCCTCTAAAGGATGAGCGTGTCCTGTACCACTGGCGTGAAAACGTGTCATCTTACCCCGCCGAGCCGAGAGTTTTGACGTCTGCCAGCATCATCAGAATCAGAGCAGATCCCCAAAGACGATCCGACAGTAATCACAGCGCATAACACCCGCTCCCCCGCCCTCTTTCCTCATCTGAGCCAGCAATAATACGATGCTGGATTAATTTTTGTTCCTCTTGGTTGAGCTATGAAGAGTACGGAAAGAAATGCTTAGCGTCCAAAATAATGAAACGTTCCATGACACGTCCTTATCAGCCAAATGAAAAAATCACATTATCTTCAAAAAGGGTTTTAAATGCCTCCCCGCCCGTTTGCTCTCTACCCCAAGCTGCATAGGGAATTTCAACGAAGAGACAGTAATTCGCCCAAATGCTTAATATTCAGTCCTCGGCGATGTAATATGCAAATTCAGAAGGGGTCATGTAGAAGTCACACTAAAAAAATCCCTTAAACTTAATTTAAGAGTTTTTTTCCAAGAAAATCACTCACTTATGGATGGAGTTCAGTTAGAGTCAAACTGGCAGCCTTCTCTGGGGATCATGAAGGTCCCTGAGGCCCTGACACAAGCTGGTCCCTTCAGATTTAACCTGCCCACACTCCTTTAAATGTCACTGCTACCACATTAATAGTGAGCAATGACCCCCGATGTAAGCTCCTCATACAAATCAGAGGCAAGAGCTTAAGAGGCGAGTCACTAGGATAAGGAAATGTGTATTTGTCCATGTTTAAGGGAAATAAGGACCTTTCATATACAAAACTGAAAACCAAAGACATCTGTAGTGTAATTAGTGAGCTTCTGACAAAGACTTCCCTTTATTTTTGGGAAATGTGTGGCGTTCTGTTGCGGTTGCACGCGTTGCCGGTTGCATGTCCAGTCGCAGGATGTAGTCGCGACGATGACGATGCCAAAACGGGTTGGAGGAGGCCGCGCAACAGCGTCTGCTAATGACTGCCAGAGAGGGAGAATTAGTCATTTGAAGATGGACAGGAATGATAAGGGGATCATGAGGCCATTAACCTCTAAACAAGCCTCTGAGAGACAAACAGATGGCAAAGCTGATGGTGAGGGTGTTGCCAGATTGGGCTACGAGCAGAACAACCAGACTAATAAAGTGGTTCTCCAGGCAGCACAGTAGGCTATGTTTTTACATGTTACGCATATAAAATGTTTGGGCAATTTAATGGCTGTTGCCTTAATTTTCAGTGATTGACAACAATCCTAAGATATGCAGGAACATCACTACGTTACTCCAGTATTATATTTATATAATATATATATATATATATATATTTATATATTTTTACATGGTTTTAGCTATAAAAAGGCGAGTACCTTTAATCCCAGTCCAGGTGGGAGCCAGCAAACTGTATAAAATCTCAGAAAGAAATCCTCTCATCGCTTCCTGATCCATATCAACTCGGAAATGTCTGAAATGAGCCGTAAAACTCCCTAATGAGAACTTCTGTCTCGTGTCTCCAGTCTGTGAAAACACACTGTGACAGCACCAGCTCGCCGCAGCACACAGAGGTTCTGGCTAGTGTTTTCTCAGCCCCTTCATATTTAGACAAATATCTTCAGTACAGTAGTCGTTGTCATTACATCCTATTTCATATAGATGGATGTCAGCGTGGTAAGTTGGCTTCATTACTGAGGGCCCTTTAAGACGGAGAGCTTCAGAGGGCATTTGCTTTGCTGGGTACTTTGTTGTGTCCTGACTTCCCATCTTGCCTCCTTATGTCCATGAGCAAGTCATTATAGCTTAATTTTTACTTTCAGCTGCGTAGTTAAAAATTATACATTGACGGAGCCAGTTTGCTCCAGGGGCAAGTCGAGGCCGGAGTGGTGAGGGGCTAAATAAAGTGTCAAATTAGACTAGAGAAAAGGCATTTTTGGCATCCAGCTGCAAAATACCTTACTCCTCCATTGGTTATAAAGGATTAGAGGAAAAAGGCTTGCTGCATGTTCGGCACCAACACGACCCTTGTCTCCTCTAGCAGCAACACTAGAATTGATATTAATTGCCGAGGGAAGGATTCAGCCGAACGCCACATGTCTACTGGAGGCGATTTTCACAACGTGCTGTAATCTTGCTCATGTCATGAATAATTCAGATCATTTTAATTCAAATTTGAAACATCAAGAGGCATTAAACTGGCAAAAATCGAAGGTGAGGCCATGTTTTAAAATATAGGTTGTGATTTTTATAGATCTGTAGTTGTAAGGTGACAGCAGAAACCAAAGTAGGGTTTTAGGGGAAAGATTCTCCACGATGTTCCTAGAGGCGTTAGCCTTTAGCTATGCCCACAGGTGCATGGAAAGGAAGTGAATAAAGGGCTGCTCACAAGCTTCCAGGATCATGGCACTTCTGCTGCAGGTCAGTGGAATTTATAAAGGTCATGTAGTGCAAGGATGTGTTGGGAGGGGATGAGGGAGATAATTAGCTCATGCTTTCATAAAAGCATGTGGTGCTTTTATCCCTATAGAGCTGTGCATACAGCTCTGGTTAGAACCTATAATCCTCACAGCTGAAAAGTGAGTCATCATATGCACATTCTTTTTTTTCTTTTATGACACAAATGAGGTCTTCATGATCACTTTATGAACCTATTAGCTAACCCTTGTGACTTGTCTTCACGGTCGAAATACAGGAAAGAACCTTCCGCCCATTGTATTCACAGATGGTATCACTTTAAGTTCAATTCATTTCAAATTATATGCGCTGATTGCAGACAAAGTGTCATTTGAAGTCCATATTGTGAAAGAGTGCTATGGATAATTTAGTGAAGAGAATCTGCCTGCCTCAAGAATCACTTTTTGTCGGGCACTTCTGTAGCTGAGCGACAACATAATGACTGTTGGTTTTTAAATGATTAGTTTTACTTTTTGGAAAAAGCAGCGGTTTTGGATTAGTTTTCCATGGGTTTGTGTGAATCACTGCATGACGGATTTACCTGCTGGAGATTTACTTTGATAAAAACTCACTGCACAAACAAAAACCACATAAATTCACAAGTCGATCAAAGGAAAAACTGCTTTTTCAGGCAATATACAAACTTCAGTGAACGACACGTTTCAGAGTATGCTATTATCGCTAGGTGTGCTAATAATCCTACTTTTCACTCCGTTTATTCTGTAGATATCTCATCATTGCTGATTCAGATGAATTGTGCAGCATTTGCATCTGCTCATTTCAGCCCATTTGTTTCTTAGTTTAAGCAGAAATTAGTTTTTCTTTTACAGATAAACATACACGAAGCAATAATACCTGTGTATTCTTCACCCGCATTTAGCTTCTAGATTTCAACCTTCACCAGAAACTTGTGGGAAATAACACTTTTCCTGTTCCTATTCTGTCTATCAAACAGATCAAACCCCCCAAAACAACCTGAGCCACGCTGGAAATAATGTAGGACGACTGAGCAAACGCCACCATTGCTGGCCACACTGATACACACACACACACACACACACACAAAACCCACACAAACCGGTCATATGGCATAGGAAATGAGAGTGTGTTTGGGGTTCGGCACGCCGTTAACATGGTAAACAGTGCTCGGGGTCACTGTGGGGTAATAGTGCTGTTTATCGGGGGAACCAAGCAGGTTGGCTATTGACATCTGTAATGAGATTAAGACAGATGAGGGGAGCCGGTGGAAAAGATAAAGCAAGTTGGCATGGGGGAAGAGTTTACCTCAACAAGGAGGTTAATCTTGAAATAGAGAGACAAAACAATGGAGAGCCATTGTAGGCGAGCGGGGGAGGGGGCGCTCACCGGATAAATCTTTCCTATTTCTCACCACAGAGCCGATTCTGCTTAATCTTTTGATTTGTCACACTTACGCGATCACTCTGTGGGGACCTTGGCACGTCAAAGCAGGAAAAGTACAGGTGGAACATTAAAGATGATGGCGTTACACAAAGGTCCTTCGAGGGGGCAAGCGTGCATGTGTACCACATCCCTGGAAATGGCAAGCGTAAGGGCGGCCATTATCACTTGTTATGTTTCTGGACCCAGCAACGAGTGGTGCGTTTTAGTTTTCTGCTCACGTTGAATGTTTGCTTTGTTCCAGCCTCTTTCACATGGTCCTGGCTCTGGCATGCAAGCTGGGGAAATGTGCGTTTGCAGGGGGGAGGTTGAGGGGGCTCTAAATTGCCCGGAAATGACTTTAACTACGGGCATTTAGTTTTCATCATCTGGCAAGTTCTGCCTAATTTTGATAAGAACTTCAGCTACTGTTTGGAATTAGCCGCCAGGATAATGCAGTATGCACCACTGCAGCCAAGCAACAGGGAAGAATGTCCTGATTACCATAGATTAATCCCAGCCCTAATGATTATTGATGGGAGATTGGTTTTTATAAAGGAATGTGAACCATGAACTAGTTCACCTCAGGGATGATGGGCAAATTGCAGGTTCACTGATGTTTAACAGAGTATAATGTGTGGAGTATGCACAGAAGCTGCTGGCATTGTATTCCACATATTTACAAATGCCAATAGAGAATTTGCTTTAAGAGTATTTATACGTAAAGAGAGAGTAGCTTGAGATTTGTGGTTCTCTATTTGTCCCTGTATAATTTTCACACCCTCGGGGGTCTACTGCGGTTAGGAAACTGTGTGGTTTTCTATTTTTTTCCCTTTTTCTTCTACTGTACATTTAGCCTGTGGTGGTAATAAAAGCTTAATAGTGTATTATATTAAAACATTTACAATGAAATATGAAGATCAACACCAAAACACTTCTTGTTAAGGTGAAATGCTGTAAGAAAAGAGGGCTTTTGCCCGGTCTATTTAAACTGGTAGCATTATTAGACCATGGAAGAAGCACATCTGGACAGCACTTCTGTGACAGGAGTTGTGAGATTTTGACTTTGTGAGATGTTTCAGGGTCTTTTCCCTTAATGGCAGGATGTGACAGCACGGAAAAATGGCACTTGTAATGTGCAGGACAGCTGCTTTGTTTTGCCAATGCATAAAAGATGTCCTACGGAAATAAGACACTGAGTGGGTAAATGGCCGTATGCGTATGTGTTATACGTGTAAGTGTTATACGTGTAGGTGTGATACGCGCAGGTGTTGTGTGTTATCACACATTGTACATCATGTCAATCTAACCCACCTTCCTGTGGGCATTTATAGATGTGGAGGCAGGAGACACATACGTGTGACACACATGTGACATATAACCTTGTTGTAACTCTGTTTATCCCCTTTTGTGTGCTATGTGCAAATAATTACATAATTAGCTATTATTAGCTCTTCCTTTTCTATTTGACTCTTTATACCTGGTTTAACACAGACGAATGAGTGTGGTTAAAAGGTACCCTTCTTGACTAAGGTCCTTTAAATGTAAGTGCTTATAATGTATATATCATGAGACACAATAAATTTGAGTCTAAACTGTCTCTATCAGTATGGTCACATAATTTGTGCCTGTCTGTCAGCGAGGAAACGACTGATACTGATAGATTTTCTCCTCTTAATGTAAAAGTAAAAGTTGAACTGTTGTTCTACATGAACATGTATCAATGATCAATTTTAGCTCAACAATTGATGCTTAACGGAGTGTAAAGGTTATTTTTCCAAAGCCTTACAGCCCACATCTGACATTAAATAGGTCTTCTTCTGGCTTACCAGTAAATCCTGTCTTTTGATGTCCAATGTTATCTCGTGCATGCACTTCCTACCTCACAATCAAGGTGCACATTTACCTGTTGGAGGCTACAAAGGTCGGTGTTTCTAATGTGGTTGCTTGTGCTTGCTGAAACTGAATGAAACCAAATCTTTTCTTCCAGCAGGATAAAAAGAGAATTAAATATGAAAGAGCCGAGGGCTGCAGTTGAGATATTAACACAATACTATAGGATGCAGAAAGCTCTACTGTGTATGTATTTACTTATTTCTCTCTCTTGGTCTCTCTCTCACCTGTGTATCTGAAGCAGAGCATTGCTTACAAAGACAAATTAGCGAACTCTCAGGTGGGGGGTGTAATTAAAGCGGATGTGTAATTGCCCTCTCTAGCTCTGTCAGCAGCACAGCAACAACGGCAGCTCGGACTGTAACTCCTGCCGTGATGATACCCCTCAGCTGATATTGCCCATGTGATATAAAACACACTCCCCAGTCCTCTTGCATCAACTGGAGGGTGTGCCAGTGGTAAAAGATCGCAGAGCTTTGACAGCTTAAGCGTGAATACAGCAGTTTTAAATGAAGGAACATTAGTGTGAATGCTCTAAATTGGGTTTATTGTATTTAATATGTTTTGCCACATTGATATGACAACTGATAAAGCATTCAAGTTGAGTAGAGAAGCCAGTAACTACTTTGGCATTCTTTTTAATTGTGTAATTAGAAATCATTCATTTTGATTATAACTTGAGCATCTGTAGGATCAAGGGAAATGGGGGCTTTGGATGAAGCCATTGAGGTCAAGAAGAAGAGGAATTGCTTCAAACTGCAAGTAAAATACTGAAACTGACAGATTTAGAAACATTTTACCACTTATAAAAGAGTCCAGAGCTGCTCTCACTTCATTCCTCTTTGGTTCCAGTTGTTCCCCACCTGCACCCGCCCCCACCTTTCCACAGTGTGCCCACATCAGTCCATCGCCTGAGCCTTTGCTTTTTCTTTGCAGACTCTCCTTAATCCCAATTGCCCATCTGTTTAAATAGCGCTTCACCAGCGTTTGGGAATGGAAAAGTAATAGAATTGAAAATGGCCAGCGGAGCGTCCCACGAGAACAAACCCACACAGTTCTGTGCGCTTGTACATCCAACACGAACCCACAGAACACTTGATATCAGATATACATCAGCCATATTTTCAAAGCTTAAATCGATGGCACTTTTTAGACTGTATTTGTACGAAGAATGGTCACGAATCAGCAGGATGCTATCCTTAATGTCAAAAAACTGACAGCGTCAAGTGCCTTTCACCTGCGATGCAGCAGCACAGGCGCATGAATCCATAATGACACGACAGTGAACTGCGCCACGTTCTCTCACTGCTCATAATTGCTCTTCACTTGCCTTTAATTAAAAGACATAATCCCATTAACAAGCAGAAATGGGATTAATACTGCCTAACAATCCATCCAAGGAGCCGCTGTTCGCGTGTGTGTGTGTGTGCGTGTGCGTGCGTGCGTGCGCGTGCATTTGTGATCATGCCTGGTCCACTGACTCAGAGATAACGGCATGAGTGATGTGCCTCAGCACCAGTCAGCAGACGACTTTTAGTATCTTCTGCTTTGCTCGTTGCCATTCAAACAAGGGAGAAAGGTTTTTGCCGTAAACTCCCAGAGCGTCGAAAATGTAAACTGTAAAAACAAAGACCAATTGAGAGCAACCTTTCAACAAAGTGTGGGGTCACACTCACCCTCCCTGGGTACCGAGCTAAAGGTGAGAAACAATGACCGTGAAGGGATGACATGCGAACACAATGTCGCTATTGTGTGGACAACAAAGGCTGCCACAAAGCAACAAGGATGAGAGGACACGGTAAGAGGGGAGTGTTCAGTGTTCCTGAGTCGATTATGTTGTTGTGTTTGCCTCCATACAACAGTCCTGTCACAGCCTCTCACAGCCCAGTGCCACACTTAGAATCAGCCGCTCCATCATTATCCTATTTTCTACAGCCTCTTCTTCCTGCCGTGGTTGCTAACTGGGGATAGTTACAACTGGCTTTTGTTAGGTCTGCTTATGTAAAGAAAGAATATGCGCTTTCACCAAATTGTGCTCTGATATATTGAAAATACGATCACATAATCAAGTAAATAAATGGGCAGTGATCACGTCAAAGACAATCATCAGAATACCTGAGTCTCCTTCATCTTTAAGAGCCTCTGCACTGCTATAAGGCTCTACTTTAAATGTTTTACAGTGCTATAGAAAACTGCCCTGCAAATTTAATCATGCATAGTGTCGCACAGTTGGGTCAGGAGTTTGTAGGCCATCAAACACCGGTGTTTTCTCTCAGCTTTAGAATAACTCTCAACCGCATATGAAGCTAAGGGTTGGTGTGTCATCGGGCCGATTGGGTTTGCAGCAGATGTTTTAAGCATCAACGGTAGACAGCAAAAACAGAGACCGGAACCATAAAAGACGTTAGACGACTGAGAGGAAGATAATAAAAGGAAGTATAGAAACAGGGAGGCGGGTTCAGGAGCAAAGGAACGTGCCACAGTTAGCAGATAAAGTGACCTTGTGTGTCATTTCACTGGTTCTCTGCTTCAGTCTACTCTGACAGCCCACTCTGTCAGTGTGTCAAGGTTTTTTTGTTGTTTTTTTAGCCGGTGTGTGTGTGTGTGTGGGTTTGAACCAGTCGGCGGTAGAGTTCAGAGGGCTTGTCTGCCCTTCCTCTGTGGGCTTCTCTCTGCGACAGCACCAAAGCGCAGACACGTCACTGACACCTCAGGTCGTCGGTGAATACAAATAAAATTGTACTGATAAACCTGGATAACCATTTATTGTTCCCCCGACCGGGACTGCACCATATTTAGAGGAAATTGTTGATTTCATTAGTATCATTATCGGTGATGTCCTATGCGTCAGATTCTTATCTTAAATCAAACCCCAGGCGCCGAAACATCAGAGAACCAATTGGAACCGGGGCAACCAGAGCAATCCGACATTGGTCCTTTTGATCCCCAGGATGTCACAAAGTAGTTTACTTCATAAACTTCATGTAAACAACCCAAACGTCTCCTAAAATGTGTGAGTGGAGTTCCATATTGGAAATGCAGAGGTTCTGTAAACTCGGCGGCCATGTTTGCACACTGGTCAAAATAAAGACGCATTGTTGCTTCTGCTTTGTGCTACAGATATTGAATTGTTTCTGTTCAAGAGAGTAAAAAAGAACTCTGCAATATATTCAGACGCTTGTCGACTGCATTGAGGCCGGCCTGCCCCCTGTCATACTACTTAGGATTGGGTCTTGGGGCTGTGAGTGACATGACATAAAGAGAGAGAGAGAGAGAGAGAGAGAGAGAGAGAGAGAGAGAGAGAGAGAGAGAGCCAATGCAAAGCCTGAAATATGGAAGAACTGGCATGCTGTCTGCATAGAAATGCAGACACTCTGCAGGCTTCCACACAGATTGCATAACAGCTCATGCATAAAACATGAACTGATGCATATGCAGCACACAGACATCTACGCAGAAGCTTTAACCTCCCATTTTCTTATTTCTCGCGCAGCTCAGGAAACACAAGTTCAGTGAGTTGCCCGTCTGTGTGGATTCTGGTCCTTCCGTGCACGCTTTGATGTTAGAGCGCGTTTCAATCTTTCCGTTCCCTCTCCAACTCCACGTCTCTCCCGACCGACTTGTGTTCATCAAGTCAAGGTTTGCCGAGGAATCATAAGAGAGCGGATTAGGATTTAGCAGGCTGCAGTCAGAAGGAACGGCCAGTATGGCATTTGATTTTTTTATTTTTTTTAAGAGTGCATGTGAGCTAATTCATAAAAAGGAGGGGAACCATGGAGGACTTTAAAGGCTGACAGAGTCTCTTTTAAGTGTTTCTTAAAGTCACTGGTGCCTTCCTGGAAAACCAGATAATGATGGCTCATGAAAGTCCATGAAGTCCATGAAAGGACTTTAAAAGTTCAAGCCAGTCCAACTGAAGTTTGAGGGTGGGAGGACCACCGTCTGAAGCGTGACAATCATTAAAAGTGTGAAAAAAAACGATACAGAGATAATTAGGAAACTTGACCTCAAATTTGTCCCATTTTTCCAAGCGCCCAGGATGCAGGATCTTCCTCCTCTGCCTCCCTGTCCTCGAGTTCACCTCCCCGGCTTGTTTTTTCCCAAGCTGTCCTGTTCGTTACCTAGTTAATCCCAGCCACTGTCAAGATTTAAATGCTGCTTTCAGCGTGTGCCATATTTTCAGCATTCAGCATTCAGCATCATTTCCCTGAGCTCGACAGACAAGGAGGGGGGGGGACTGGAGAGGAGATAAAGAGACGCACTCCATGGATTACACAGGCACATACACATAAATATGCATGTGCACATGCGGGGACATATTGTACGAGGCTCTGTTTAATTAGCCTGGTGGTTTATCAGGGTGATCAGGAGTTCAACACAGGAAAGTTTCCTGTAGATAAGGCATTGTTTAGGGAGGCCGGGGCTAATGAATGTGGAGCAGCACGCAGAGGAGGAGGAGGCGGAGGAGATGAGAATGAAGGAGATGAGGAGAGGATGACAAGAGGGCACTTTGGTATAATTGCTTACCTGATATTTTCCTCCTTATCGGCCTGTTGTCATCTATTGCAGCAGATGAGGAAATTGCAAGCGTTGAACGTGCGTTATGGCACATGGTGACGTCAACGCTTTGTTCCCTCAAACTGGGTTGACCAGATGGTAGATGGATCGTCTTCAGGTTTCAAAATGAGCCTAAAGCGTTTCGAACAAACAAGCTTATGGAACAGACGCGATACACATGGACCAATATCTGAGGCCATTTATAGGATAACCTACAGAATGTTTAAGAATCTCCGATTTTACAGTCTTCACTCCTACAAATGGTCCATTTGTTTCTGACAACCTGGGATTTCTAAATATGCATTGAATAAAGATGCTGTGGAGCCACGGGGATTCAAGGAATCTGCTTTTCTCTATGTGAAACCAGATTATCATGGAAAGTGAGACTTAAAATTAATCAAATGTCATAATTAAAAATGTCCAACATAGAAGACAATGAAGACATCATGGGCTGAATTAAGTCAACCAAACCAAAGACGATACAGCAGCCGGTAAAGGGACATTACTGAAGGGACTTTACGGGCTCCAGATCTATGATATAATGATGGTGCAGAGGTCTCTTATAATCCAACCAAAGCCATTTAACAGGCCCAGGAGACGTCTTGGAAAGGTCAGTATTTAAAGAGGACCTCTCACATTTAGTCTCCATGAGAGTTCTAAAAAGCTCCCTGACAGCCAGGTTGCAGGAACCTTGTTCACCTGTGATCAGTTATGTACTGAATCAAGACTGCAGAAAAGTCTTTCATCTTAACCTTTTGGGCTATTTGTGTCATTTCTTTGCAAATTGTAACTGTAATTTTAACTCTTTGCTTAATGCCAGATGTAATTACACCACCTATAACATTGTGTAGGCCAGTTAACTATAGAAAAGCCAATATATAGTCAGTCATACGTTAACTGACGGATAAACATCGACGTCACTAACATTAAAGTATTAAATAAGTGAAAAGCAATTTACAACTCTGCCCAGATAAAGAGTTATTTCAAGATTTTATAGAAACCTTCTGCACCATCTGAACTGTAAACGGTAACATATATTCAGGAAATTGCATCCATTTGCGTCTTGAGACCTGCCGCCTGGAACATATGGAGATGTAAAGCACTTTGGATGTGGGTATCTGTTGTAGCAGATGTAGATGAAAGTTGCCGTGTGTGGCATCAGATATGGTTCGAACCTTTGAAGGCTTTTTGCTATTTGGACGGTCTCCCATTTGGACAGTTGCTGGAGTGAAAGCGTTGAGACGAGGGTCATCACGTCCAGCATAAATCATCCTGTCTAACAAAGCTTTATGCAACTGCCAACGCAGCTCTGTCAAAGGATATTGCTTCCTTCCACGGTTCCGCCCAGAGAACGCGTCCTCGTTATGGACGCTGTTACTGTAGTTGTGGTGCGTCCAGCATCACAGCCGCCAAACCACGTGGCGCCGCAGTCTGATCATAAGCAAGTGTTTAGCTCGCTGTTGTTCAGGGAAATTTGTTCAGTCAGCGACAATTTGTAAAGCAAGCGCCCGGATCCGCCACTGTCTGGAAGAAGCATCATTCCCTCCCGGTTGTAATGTAATCACATCCAATTAGAGCGATGACAAAAACGCTCTTTTGACAGGAGGGGAAGTGTCATTTTGCTGCCTATGTATTCATGGGGATAAGCTAGTTCCAATTGTTCCTCTATCCTAATTCCAGTGTTTTCCCTTTACCCCCCGTGGATCGTACTTTTCAATTTTCCAGTGGCTGTCTGGCTGAATCATTGGACGGCACAGCGAGAGAGGAAAAATTCGACCGTATTAACTATTCATGGAAGAATGTTTGGCCTGGAATCCTGCGAAAGGCAAAAATTAAAAATAAAAAAGGAAATGAGCCATTTATAACAACTAGATAATGTTTTATTATCGTTGGTGTTGTGGGTTTTACAGTATATACTATTGTACCCTATTAAATAATAAACCCTTGAGTCTTATTTGATTTTCTCCCCGTCTATTTTGAGTTTAAGTTTTAGGTTCTTGTCATTCTTCCCAAAAAGAGAAATAAAAAAATCGAAGTATTCACAATGCTTTTTGGGAGTTTCAGAGAAGGTCCTTCACTTTATTTCTGAAAGTTACAAATAGATACTGAAGGGAATAAAGGCGAGTGTGTGTGTGTGTGTGTGTGTGTGTGTGTGGGGGGGGGGGGGGTGAAATCTATGAATTAAAGAGAATGCCAGATCTGGAGCTCAATCATAATAGACAATTTAAATCAATCTTCCCTCCTTCAGAAAGACAGTCGCTTCATTTTTATTGGAGCACATACATATAATAGAGAGTCACAGAACCATGACCACAAGTTCTCTTCCAAAGAAGAAGCAGAAAAAAAGGGGGGATATTGACTTCAAAATCAGCAGTGTAGTGTCTGCGTGGGCTTTGATGAGCAGTTCACAAAAAGAGCTTTGAAACCTCGAGATTCTTTTCAGACGGAGAACTGGCACGCGCACAAGGAAGAGAGGGGCGGCCAAAATACACTGTCTGGTTCCAGCACTTGGTAGGCAGTGAGGACACACACACACACACACACACACGCACACACACTCACACACACACACATCAGGAATGTGCTACCACATCATCTAAATCTATATTATTACTGAACAAGAATGAAATTTTGCGTTTTAACCAGAACACACAAATGCACGAGCCGTGCACGAACAAACGCGCGCGGGGTCTGCACACATTGTCGGTCAGTGTGGTCCCAGAGACACCCCCCCCCCCCCAAATAGTGCCTCGGCCAGCAGAGGCGCTGGTGAAACACGGGTGACCTCTTCAGACAGAGGATTGGTCAGAAGTGAATGAGGAGGATGAGGAGGCACGGACCACCCACCAACATGGGCGGTTCTGATTGGACCAGAGTGCAGTTCCAATTGTGGGCCACCTTCCTGAGTCTGGGGAGTCGGCCTCGGATATTGAAGGGTGCCTCGGTCGGGTAGCGCGCAGGCTTAAGCGTGCGGCAAGGAGGAAATTGAAAATGGCTGATGTCTGGTGAATAGGGAGCAGCAGGCTGCCGGGTGAGGAACGCCGCCCACCCTGACAGAGCTGCCTCTTTAGAGGAGGAACCTCACCGAGAAGATGCCTCCAGCCGGATCTGATGGACGAGTCGTCACCTCGATGTGAAATCACCATTGCTGTCTGGAAATGTGCGTTTGGCCTGTGCTTTTTTTATATTTACACACACGTAGACGCGCTCGGTTATAGATTTTAAATCATTGCAGGGTCAGGAACCATCGCTCACAGTAGCTCTTAGGCTTGTTGGGTTAATGTTTCATAAATATTGGGGGATATAAATGCTGGTCTGCAGAAGGCTTTTGTCATGTTTCACTTGGAGGGAACATTAATAAAGAAAAAAATCCCTTTATTTTAATGTCTAAATTTCACAATGGTGCTAAAACCTGAACGTTGAGACGGGTGTGAGATCGATCCGAAGGTTCCATGGAAGGCACAGTTGAAAGGAGGGAAGGTGAAATTTGAAATTTTTGATGTTTTTTTTTTCCAATATAGAAGCACGTAAAGGCCAACTTCCCGTGGAAAAATACAAAAACAAAAGCGATTTAATTTAAAAAAAAAAAACAAACCCAAAAGCTAATTTTTAAAACATTTTGCTAGATTTACTCAGTCTTCATATATTTTCCCACATACAGTCAACCAGCGAGGAAAGGACTCACGTTTGTGTGTCCGTTATGTAAACTCTCTTCAATAAATGTGCATTTAGCCCATCTGGCCTCTGCAGTTCTCTGGGAACCGTGACGCTGCTGTGAGTCAGCAAAGGTTGTCTGAAGGTAGAGGAAGGATTAGAACACTTCAAACGCTCACTTCTAAGCAGGATGATGCAAAATCCGCTTTGTGGAAATGGACAGCGAGCACTCAGAATAAAATCCAAATGTGACTGTACTCTGAAGGGACTGATATTTCTTTAAGCAGCATGAGAGGAGGTGTGGCGAGCGTGCAGGGACCCCAGCTTCAAATGCACCGCCGGACGTTTGATAGGCTTCTGCTGTCTGGGGGAATTTATCTTCACACAAAAAAATCAATAAACGCCGATCGCGACTCCACCTTTTCTCTCGCTGGAGTTTTTCATGTTACACACAAAATCTGGCCGCCATAATTGTGTAAACGGCGTAAGGAAATGTAATGAAGAAAGTCCTGCTGCCTCTGCACGGGCGAGGAAATTGAATCAATCGACGCTGACCTGGAGCGATGGAGCAGCGTCCCGGCTCGGGGAGAACACAAGGTTTAAAAGCACTCGACTCCCAGCAGGTGCTGGGAAAGAAGAGGAAGAAACTCCCACGGACCGCCGCTGCATTAACAGAGGCGATCGGAGGCCTTTGCCATGGCTGCTCCGGAGCCGTTGGCATTGTCCATCAATTATTCCTCCATTTGGGTAATTCTTCGACGATACAGAGAAATACCCGCAATGATATTAAAAGTGGTGGGAGGGCGAGGTTGGGAGGTTGTGGGCAGCAGGGCCGGCCGCTCCGGTCCTGAAATACTAAATCACCAGGAATCCAGTGTGCCGCTATGATGGATGTGTGCCGACACGCCCCGGAAAAAAAGGGAAAAACCCTTAATCTGCCAGCAAGAGGAGATGGTTCTGTTCTCTCCCCCCCCCACCCCACCCCACCCCTTCCATATACGCATGCAACATAGGTGAACCCAAAACCTCAGAGTGAAATATGTCGAGTATTAACAGCCAGCAGGTGAAAATAGATTAATTCCAGAGATTCTGTGAGCAGAGGTGGGTGAACATATCAGTTAGCTAACACGCTGGGTGATTATATTAGCTAACGCGCTGGGTGGGCCTCATTGGTCAAGCAAAGGGGGTTCGAGGGGCTTTTAAATCGACATGCTAAATCACAAAAGTGCTGCCATGAGTAATTCAGAAAATGTATGTTTACAACCCGTTTACTAGAGTTTTCCATAGATTTTATTTTATATTAAAGAATGAGACCAAACTCCAGCTCATGAAAGTTAAAGCTAGCCCGCGGGATTCTGATCAGGCTTCAGAGGTTTGTGTTTGGCCCGTCAGACAATATGGAAGCAGCATTTGGCGGCGTCCATGCTGTGTTTATCCAAACAGATTCCTTTTTTTTTTGCCAACGGACTCCTGCCAGCACCTCCTGTCTTATTCTGCTCTCTGCATTTTCAGCCACAATAACTGGAAACATTCTCGTGCTGGGAAGTAGCCCGTCCATCGGAGGTACACAGCAGTAATTATCACAGCACCACAACAAAAAGCAAAAGTTCGCCAGTGCAGCAGGAAGTTTTCCTTTATATACAGAGCAGCCCAGCGGAAGACAACACAAGCCCTGTTTTTCTGCTGAGTCATTGATGGAATTTAGCATTTTGGACTGTAAGAAAGCCAGGAATCAAGAATAAAAGAACAAATGACGCGAGTGCAAACATTCTGGTGAAAGATGCGGTCATAACGACTCAGCAGCCACATCTTAATTATAAAAAGACGTGGGGTTTCTACAAAAGGATTCCTAAATAGCGATTTTGGATCAAATCTAAAGTTTGAAGGGGAGCCAGACCGAGTCAACATGGACAGACTAAACAATGACATCACAGGTGGAAATGGCTCTGGAGCACCAATCAATGAGTGGAGGACTGATTCTGTCCGGTTATTGTCTCTAAAGTCTTTATCTGTTCCAATTAATAACTGTTATTCCAGGTCTCTTCATTGGCGAACTTCCGTGTGTGCTATAGGCGTTAGCGTGCTGCGGCGCGGCCGTCGCTGCGAGCCAAGCGGGAGGCTGGCTGGGTGGGTCGTCCTTTCCCTCTTCACATCAGGCGGCGGAGTGAAGAAATCTGTGATCGCACATGGTTGGAGTTTGCTGACGGCCTGGTGGTGACAGGCCAGATCAAGAGGCTCGGCACACATTCAGCCACTAGCACTCTTGCTGGATTTGTGCCCTGTGATTGGCCCCCAAAAGCATTTATACTGGAGACCAACTGATTGTTCCTCCGTGAAATTATTTATATATAATAGATTATTAACTTTAGACATCAAATGACGGCATTCTAGCAGCTGGGGATTAATGACTGTAGTTATGAGAGAGCACCATATATAGAAAACCACATCACAGACCACCGCTCACTCATTCTGTCTGTAATTTTCAGTCGGGGTCCTTTTTATTGGGATTTTTTACTATAGATTTTTTTTAAGTTATTATTTTTCATTATATCGCTGCTACATCAGCTTCTCTGAAGTGACACTCGGACTCAAACTAACAGTTTGGTATTTTTTCTCACCCCTCATGAGAGGTAGGAACTCTTAATTCAGTAGAACTACTTCAAGGTCATGAAGGTTTTTCTCACATCAGCAGTCAGAAAAAAGAAAATTGTGATTTAAAGTGTCGCTGTTTGGAGGCAAAACCGACCAGGAAAAACAGAACGAACCAAGTGAAAATGGAGGAAAACGGAACTAAATCTGGTTGAAATATTGAAGCTTGTGCGGCGATACAGTGCTGTTATTGTGTTATTGTACGATAAAAATCAAAGAAAATCTCTTTTGGTTTCCATCTTCTGTTTATTATTATTATTATTATTATTATTATTATTATTATTATTATTATTATTATTATTATTATTATTATCTACAGGCTAACCCAACTATCCCCATTTTTGGCTCTGCAGGTGCACACGGCAATATAAATAAGCTAATAGATTAGCATGCTAATTCGTAAAACCTTTCTTTTGCTTCTTGTAAAATCTTTGGTTTTAAGCCTTTTTTGCTGATGCCAGGAACCACTTAGACGACGTCACAGGATTATTCCTAATGTGACTTGGACTGTTTGCGGCTCTCACGTCGTGTGATGCTGATGTGGTCGGAGCAGGGTGCTCGGCATCCTCAACAGCGGGTTGGCAGCATTAGCCCTCCCTGCATGGCTGCCTTGATTAGGTGCGACTTCCCAGGTCAGGGGCCAATTTAGGGTCACCTTAGGGTCAAACGTGTTGCCCAATAAAGCAGCAGGACCTCGGGATTGGGTCCGGCCTGTATCCTGGCAACGAGCGCTGCCCCCTACCCCGAACCATGGGAGCAGCCGTCCTGGTGGTGATTGAGACTGCAGGGCTCCATTCTCTTTTCATCAGCTTCAATTCATTTGTTCCTATAAGTTGGCCCTGGACAAATTAACCTGAACAATAGAAACAGGGGGTCAGTAAGCGTTTGCCATTGTCAACACAGTGGACAATTAAAAAGAATGTTCCCTTCACACTGTTTCAGTGCCAAACAATCAGGGACCACTGTGGTCAGCGCGTTATTACCGTTGAATAACTGTCACATTTTAGGATTTTAAAGCTTTCGCAATCAACACGGCAACATGAAATGTCTAAAAACAGAAAGAAGCACAGTGATGGCCGCAGTCGTCTGACTATCCTCCACTTCTCTGTGACTCCAGAGCAGCAATCCTTTTTTTTCTTTCATTCAGCTTAGGAATGCTTTTATTCCTGATATAACGCAGACAGTGAACACTTCCTAACCACGGTGCTATTATGAAAACTATCTGGGCTAAAGAATTCTAGAGGGTTACTGTTGCACAGGTTTGACTACTCTCTCAGGGTTCTGGACAAAAACCCTTCCTATCTGCTGCGGTCTGGCCTGATTATAAGCAGTAATGGCTGATTCAAGGTATTTTTTACTGTATATAGATTTTGAAATCTGCAATTAAAACTTTAATATCAGAAATTGGCTCATTTCCCCTCAGGTGGGATTAAAATAAGGGATGAGAATCGGCATCAGAATGTCTAAAATGAGAAAAAGTGATGCAATTTTGAGCATCTCAGCAAAAAATATGAAAAAAATGCATTTATTGGTGCGTAAAAAGTGAGTTGAGGTAAAGTTGGACTCAGCTGTTACATTTTTTTTTAAGAAAGTCTAAATATTGTCGATAATAAATGAAAAAGGTGGTGAAGTGTCTTACTCACAGATAATAATGGTGATTTTTGGACATTACAAACGACAAGATTAAGGAATTACATGTGGCAGCTTTAGTCTGTGAGATCAACCTAAAATTGCCGACAGCTTTTTTTTAAGTTAAAAACCTTAAGTTAAAAAGGCCTTTTTATCCAGCTTTTAAGGACTAAGCAGCAAATATTGCTCAGAACTTGACGATGCCTGTTTTATGTACAAAAATCTGTTTTTTTAAATAGGATATTTTCTATGAAAACCACAGAAATGCTGAGCAATGAACAACTGGTGTGAAGGTGGAAGTTCCGTCTCGTGTCAAACGGCACCAGTGACGGCTGAGTGGAAACAACAGTGGGTCCGTTTAACGTCACAGACGGAGGAGGAAAAATGTTGGGAACCATCCGTTTCCCCACAAACACAATACAGCAGCGTTTCTGTTGGCCTAATCCGGGGGAGTGTCAGGTCAGCCCGCAGAGATCACCTGAAGCCCGTCAGACCGTCATGGCACCAGAAGAGGTGGATCGGTCCAGTCCACCCCGGGCACGCCGGGTCAATCCATCAGTTCCAATAATCCCTCGGATTACTGCAAGATTACTGATTCTGCGAGGTGTGTGTAGGTCACACTGAAGCGTACGGATGCCTCCAGCATCTGTCCTCACAACACTGTAAAAACTGTGTGTGTGTGTATTTCAACCATTTTTCACATCGTGTACTTTTTTTTTTCAACATAGCTGTCAACAAATCTGTGTGTGTGTGTGTGTGTGTGTGTAAACCCAGAGTAATTGGGCTGCCCCCCCCCCAGTGCAGGAAACACATCAAACTTTCACTTCCTTCATTCAGTTCATCACCTTTACATTCCCCCCTCACCTGGGTGGGCGTGCAAATGTTGAAATGTGTGTATGGTAATGAGCGTGTGTGCGTGTGTGTGTGTGTGTGTGTGCTGTAATGAAGCCATATGGCCTGTCTGCGAGGATCCAGGCTGCCAGCTCTGGGACGCTGGCAGGGAGCAGCCAGAGGAGACGTGAGTGGCATGCTCTTTTCTTATTCTCTTTTCTCCTCTCATCTTCTCCACTTCCGTTTGCCCTCTGCTCCTCCTCCTTCCTCCTGTTGTCCCCTGCCCATCCCTCTGTCCTCGCTTAGCCTCAGCCTGCCTCTCAACACCCCCCCTCGCTCAGCTTTTCATTTCTCCCCATCTGCCCCCTCTGTTTTACTCCTCGTCTCCCTCTTCCCTTCCCTCTCTATCTTCCTCCCCTCCTCTCTCTCGCTCCCTCGCTCTCGTATTGTCGTTACGCCCGCTCGTTAGTGCTTTTCCTCCTCTTTCCTCCCCAGTGCCCTCCGCATTAGTCCCAGTTGTTTTCACATTCTCGTCCTCCTCCCAATAAGATTAAGTGGTGTGAAACAATCCTTTTCCTCATTTTCCTCTGAAGCCCAGAGAGGAGACTGTGGCCTGACCTAAATTTACATGTGAGAGAGAGAATCTACATGACAGCACATGGAAGGAGAGAGAGGAAGGGCGAGAGAGGGGGAGAGAGAGAGAGAGAGGGAGGGAGGGAGAGAGAGAGAGATAGAGCGAGAGACATTAATCTTGACCAAGAAAAGAGGAGGGGGCTTTTTTATCAGCTCAAGAGTTTCTCTTTACAGTAAGGAAAATTAAATATCACCATTATTCTTTCTTATCTTCATTCCTCTAAATGAATCGTATTCAATTTTGACTTACTTTAAATGATAGTTCCCTGGTAAATTTCTCATTTAGTTCCTTAATTTAAAATAAAAGCTCTGACAAACGTCCTGTGCTACACTGAAATGTGATTTTGTATTTGTAATGTTCAATGACTTAATTCAGGAAGCAAAGTTTGGAGATGATGAATTAGGGATTGGCTTATTAAGATCGCTGGAGTTCTTCAGAAGTTTTAATTTAACCATTTCATCAGTTTCTTAAATGTTGCAGAGACAAACAAAGGGATCAAATTGTGTAATATAATGACGTAATAATAACATATAAGAAAATCCTGCAGCCTAATTTCCCTGCACTTTCTCTATTTTAGTTGTACTTTTCTATTGAGCACTTTTTAACATAAGAAAAACAAAGTTTATGTCCATATGTCCAGTCTGTGCCATCAACGTAAAAGCAAGTTGTTGAATCAAAAATAAAATGAAAAATCAGATACAAAAGAATTGAACAGCTGTAGTTTTGACTTCAGTATTTGTACCTCAGTGTTACTGTATAACAGCAGAATATAATAGAAAATTCTCCTTCTTTTAATACAACATTGAAATAAAATGATTTTTAAGTTGAAAATTTTAGAAAGTTAAAAATATTAGAAAAACTAATCAGATTTTTTTTTTTTTTACAATTTAATTATAAAATATTTAGTCTAGAAAATTAAGGACATTTTTTTAAAATAATGGTTAAAAAAACAAACCCTGAATTATGTCTGGCTTCAGCATAAGAATATGCTTATTTATATTTGTTATATTATTTCTGTAATTTGAAGTTTTACTAGTGGATTGTTTCTAATCCAGATGCAACCCAAAGCACACGACTCCCTTATTTAAACAGGTTTACAAGTTAATGAATCCAAACTTGATGAACACTTTATTTCTAATACAAAATCTTAGTTTGTTTGTTTGCTTTTTTTATCATGCACACACAGATTCACCAATAAAGACAGTCGTTAATCTCCTTTATTGTTTAAATGTCGTTATGAAATTAAAATATTTTTCCCACAACTTTTTAAAAATTATTATTATTTGTATTTAATATTTAGTGGCCCTTTTATCAATTTTCCATTGACTGTACTGAGTGTTAGCGACTCCCATATTGGCTCTGCTCATATAAATCTTCTAATAAAGTTTAATAATTGAGCTCATATCAAACCCTGCTGCTGGTTTAAACGTCCACCCGTAACTTTCTGCTCCCCCCACAGAGATTCCAGCAAGAAAACAATTACACAGATGTGTTGGATTTGATGTTACAGATCATTATTTAGTCTAATTTGGCGATAGATTTTTTTTTTTATTTGGGGGAAAGAAAAGAAGGCTGACGTGAGACATTTGGTATGTTTTGGTTTACACTCAGAATAATCTGCTCGAAAAGTCTAAACATTGTTTGACGGACACAAAGTTTGTGCATAAGTCACTCAGTTTATTGATTTTTTTTTTAAATTGTTTGATTTGTTGTGTTTTGTTCTTGAAGCCACAGAAGAATTTAGCAGTAGAACTTTATCCAGGAACCGGGCTCTCCCTTTTCTGTTTTAATCTCCTCACCCCGGGCTCTCCATGTGTTCTCCACAGGGAGCAGGGGAGGAAGATTCCTTCTGCTTGTATGGGTATGAGAGGACGATTCAACACCCCGCCGTCCTCGTAGACGCACGGCCGACTCAGCTGGGCTGATGTTTGTGCGGAAAAGCACTCACGCAACGGCACAGATCTGTCCCGGACCTGCAGCTGGAGGAGCAGGCCTTCCACCCCCTCCACTGTGAGGGTGGTGACAGCGTGTGCCTGTTCACGTGCAGGCTGCCGTCCCAGCTAGGTGGCACGAGTAAGGCCTCTGTTCCTGTTTGTGGAATGGCAGCGGCTTGCGTGATCGGAACAAAGCAAGGGAGCATGACAGAAAATCCCTCAATACCCGGCCTTTAAAAAATGCAGGAGGCCAACGCACGCAGAAGCAAGTAAGGTAAATGTATAAATTATGGACCAAGAAAATCCCCTCTGCATCAAAAAGAGGGAGAGATCCCCCACATGAGGCAGCAAACTTTACTGCATGTAAAGAGGGGCTGCAGCTGCTGAGCATTGCTTCACTCCATCATGTTGAATAATGGGACAGAACCTTTTTCCTTTTTTAATAAATGGAGCCAGAGGGGGTTTGTGCACGTGCTGATCCACAGAACATCTGCGGTGTCAGGAAGGTGTTGACATGGTGGAGCTATCAGGTGGAATCGCACCCTCAACCTCCAGAAGGGGGAAAAAATAAGCAAATATTTACAATGAAGGTCTAAATGAGCGAGACAGTAGGGGAAAGTTTAGTTGGTTCTTTTCAAAGTAGGTTTGTGTTATCAAATATATTTTTAATTCAAACTGTTTTAATAAATTTACTTTCTAAAAGTACATTAACATCAGATCACTAATTTGTGGCATTTATAAACATAACTTTGGAATTTTCCCCATTTTTCCAACAACAACTTCATTCAGTGACTAAATGTTATCAAATTAAAATGACTCCTGCTTTTTATTAGTTTATAGACTGAAAGAAAACACTGTATGAAACTAAATATAGTCACATCATACCAATATTTATGAATAAGTTGACAGTGGTGAGCTATGCAAGCAAAACTGTTGGCTGTACTATGACAGGAAGTCTCAAATTTCCTAAATATTTCAGTTGGAGTTTTTTAGTTGAAAAACGTGACTGAGGTTTCATGTCAGACTACCAAATGATGCTGCCGCCCGACATCTAAGCACGCGCTGCATGAGCAAATCTGCACAGAGTGTCCCCACGTCTGCGCTGGAGAAGTGCGCATGTGCGTCTGGGGCATGCTTCCTGCCTGGAGTCCTCTCCAAAACGTGCATCAAAGCGTGACTAACAAGTCAGCACAGAGTCGGTCCTGGAGATCGCGCCGTCATTTCCAGGATTGAGATCTCACCTATCACCACTCGGGCAGGGATTCGGAAGCTTCGCCACGCAGAGTTTGCACAGTAACATGCTGCAGAAAGGCATTCTGTGCACTTGGGGCAGACTATTATGGTATGCAGAGGGGTGAGCAGCAGCTCAAGCTCTATTTTTATGTGTCACATCCAAGCCCCCTGGGTGGAGTTTTTGAATGTGTTAAATACCCAAAAATGACAGGTAAAGCCTTAAATATCTCCCTGGGAAAATGTGCATTTCATCTCTAGGCGCATAGGCTGCTGGGAAACTTATAAAGTCTCTGGATTAACATTTCACGGCAGCAGAGGAGCGCTGATAATGTGCTACAGATTCAGCAGAGAATAGAAATGATGTCATGACTCCTGACAGTCAGCACAACAAGCCAACACAGGAGTCTAATCTAAACACGTCGTGACATCACCAGCGTCCTTTATGTTCAATCCTGTATGGTGCCGACCTTCACCAATTTGCAGGTGCAAGTTGCAAAAATATTTGTTTGATACGAAAGTTGGTGAATTATTCAGCGTTTAGTTAATAATGCAGAGAAGTGAGGGGGAGACTCAAAACCCTGCCAGTGAAAACTGCTCGGCTTGGCTCCCTGCGAGCTCCTGCCACAGATAGAGAAACACGCCACACGCATCGCCCTGTTTGTTTTATACTCAGCAACCGCGGTCCGCACGTGCCGCCGTCGCCCCCTCTTCCATTCACTACATAAAATCTATTGCTTACTGACTGAGCAGAGTAAAATGCAAATGTCACCGTTTGCTTTTCCCGTAAGCTGGAAGTCCCCTGGATGCACCCAGAATAGCACATAACTCAATACCTCTAAGTGCACAGGCTCTGTGTGTGTGTGTGTGTGTGTGTGTGTGTGTGTGCGTGTGTGTGTGTGTGTGTGTCTGTGTGTGTGTGTGTGTGTGTCTGTGAGAACAAGGAACAGCGCATTATAAACATATTGTACGATCTAAGTCAACAACAAGACCTATTTATTTATTTGTGCGTTCAGTCCTGCCCCCACTGAGTTTTAAAACCCATGTGTGTTCTTCAAGGACAGTTTGAGGGTCAGGACTTTAAGGTTGAGGTCAGAATTGGGTTTAGGTTCTGGTTAGGGGCTCAGCGATGCATTATACCTGTGAAAGTCCTCACAAAGATAGAAGTGTAAGGATGTGCATGTGTGTGTGCATTTCACTTTTCGCTCTAAAACATATGCACCTGCAATTCCAACAAGACAAGCCTAAAGAGAGAAAAAAGAGGGTGAGTGTGTGTTTGCGGGTGTGCGTGCACGGGGCTGATCTGTTTAGGTGAGTCACCACTTCTTAAAGATGCAGTGGGTGGTTATGGCGGCGGCTTTAAATAGCCTGCATACAGCCGAGCTGGGTCGATCTACACAGATGGGAAGAGAGGGAGGGAGAGATGCTGAGCGAGACAAGGAAAGCAGCAGGGCGAGGGAGCGATTGGGAGCGCGCATGTGAGTTGTGCTGAGCGCGTCTTGCTGAGCTGCGGGGCTCGAAATCATCAAACATCCGTCATGGAGGCTGGTTGCAGGGTCAAACTCAGTACTGTGGCGAATGGCCCTGTTATCACACAGCTTTACATTCGCTGCGCTGCCTTTACTCAAAGGCAGCAAAACAAGGCTGGAAGACAACCAAAAATAGAGACGCCCAATTAGAACTGCTCCCAAAGCTTTGATGGAATTAGCAGTGAAAGAGGGCTTGCGTAACCCACCCTCTCAGAATGTGCAGACAGCATATGCAATCCTTGTCCTATTTATTGGGAAATGAGTCCTGGGTCAATTTTCTGGTGCCACGAACATCAAAATGGCATAAACAAACTGTTCAGGAGGTACCTTCCCCCGTCCTGGTTTTCCAGTCACAACAAGACTCTGCCGTTTATTTCACTGCACTAACTTATTTATTTTCTGAGCCTTCAAACACTCAGAAGAGAAAGTTGCAAAGTTGTAAATCAAATAATTTATATATATATATTCAAGAGTTCGATCAGTGGAACTGAGGTTTTTGTCATGGATTTTTCAGGGGCCAAACGCCGTATCAAAAATATTGAGTTGTGCGGATGTTTGATATCGAATGACTTTTTTTTACGTAATATAAATAAAATAAAGTAGCATTTTTTTTAACCAAACACGTGACCCGATCTCACACAGACAGCTTTAAACAGACAGCCTCCACTGATTCCTCGCGGCCCTGCAGCCCATCGCTGAGCTGCTTATAAAAACAGAAACCAGCAACACAGAAGACAAGAAAAAGGGTGGAAATCCTCCAGACACACAGAGAAATATTCTCATATTAAAGAATCATAGACAATCAGTCAAAATCTAAGAATATCTGATGTTAAAATAAAGAGAATAAAGATAGTTCTCTCTGGATAGAAATAATAAATAATAAGTAAATGTTATAGAACAGAATTGGGATTATTTGTTCATTTAAAGACTCATGAACTTGTATTTTGGATTTTTGCACTTTTCTTATCGATTGAAGGCATCAGCCCTCATAAGATGTCCAACCTCACCTCTTAAAATTAGGATGAAGTTAATTTTTTTCATATTTTTTTGGTCAAATAAGCCCATAAAATTTGAAGGGAACAAGCTGAAGAACTAATACGATCCCAAATCAATTGCGGTGCCGCCTTTTCTTTCACAACTCACCCGGATTTTTTCTGTCTCCACCCACAGAGTTCTGTGCTGAAGTGTTGAAGATCTAGTTTTTTTAGACCGTGATCAAGAGGTGGTTAATGGGTTAAGTCTTCGCACTCCTCCCTTAGCCGAGCGAGGCGTTAGATTGAGGCAGCGGGGACTGGAGCGAGTCAAGGGTGGGGTTGGGGTACAGAGAGCGCCACCGAGCGTGCCTAATGAGACAGGACAGTTCCTGCTTATTATAGAACCAGGCACGGATAATAAAACCTGAATCAAACTGCCAGCTGAGAGCCAGGAGAGAACCTTGCCTTCTTCAATTTTTAAACTCATGGAAGCACATGACACTGAGGTGGATCCAATAAGGCCGGTTTGCGTGCAGATCCTTACTTAGCGAGCCAGCGAGGCCCAAAATCTGCACGACTAACACGCAGATGAGTGGCACGCCGCTGCCTCGGCTAATGACACCACCACCCTATTGCCTGATGCTCCCTCCTGAGTGGCTACAGATCATCTGTACGTTGCGTTTGTGTTCCTGGGACTGATGACAAATTCATGTTAGCAGTGCCGGGGCCCCCCAGGAATAGCAAAACCAAGCAGAGGGAGAAACAGACCAGATATTGACACAGAATTCCACCTCCCCCACATATTGTTGGTAAAGCTGACCTGTAGACGGCATCATGTCTCCATCTTGTTCTGCTGCCAGCGAAGCTTCGGACACCACCATCCTCTGGTGATGTCGTTTGGAGCCATAGCATGCACAGACAGGAAATGCACCCTGAAAAATGCCCAAAGCAATCAGCAAAAACAATCAGGAAATGATGATTTCATTCCTCAAGATTTCCTTAACAGTCAACCCACCAATCAGAATTTATTTTTAGACCTTCAATAACCCTGAAAATCAAAGTGGGTCTAATCATGTCATTTATCTTCTTCCCTGATCTGGAAGTCTGAAAGTAACCCTGTTAAAAAAAGTGTAATCTGATATTATTTCCCTATTTACGCCTACTGAGAAAACTTATGGACTCAGTGAAAGGCTGATTCTGGTGACCATAGTATTAAGCATGATTCCTAATCCAACAATAACAGGATCTGCTCCTCACCCACTGTTACACAACCTCAGGTGTGAGTTAGAAACAGTAATTTTATTTACGGTTGTCTGTTCATCCGTTAGGCTGCACGTTTCGGTAAGATGAATGAAATCAAAGAAATCTAATAAACAAATTACAAACGGAAAAAAGAATTATGCAAGCATCTTCAACATCTGGAGTCTTATCCAGGAAGCTTTATTGTGGAATAATAGACAAGCTGCCAGACCATCCCAGGACACACACGCAGCACTTACTGGCGCGCTCACACCAGTTAGGTTTGAAGAGGAAGCTGCATGAAACTGGAGCCCCCAGTATACGACCCCCCATCTCCAGACGAACGTTCTCATTTATTCATAGGAAGCTGATGTTGATGCAGATGATTGTGAGGGAATCCATTATATATTCAAACGCTCAGCCGTAAGCAGCGTGTGATCCGCTCCATAAACGTGGTCATCGCACATTCGTTTGTGATGATGGATGCCTCATCAAAAAAGTATGACTAAAGAAGGAGATCCGTCCGGCTCTTAGATCACCGAGCAGCTTATTCATAATGCCAGAGGTGGTGGGAGGAGCTATACATGTCTTCTTTAATATTCATGTTTATACATTATCTCTCATGATTTAACCTTCCTTTCCTGCCCTTGACCCGTCGACCCAGCCCACGGCAGCACTGGAGACCGCACTGACCCAGAACCACCAGCTCTGGTCAATTAGAGCCACATTAGCCGTGACCCCATGTAGCGAACTGCACCAATAGTTACTATAGTTAAAGGTTTAGCGGCACAAGAGAACTGATTCCCTTTATTTACGTATTAATTAGCAATAGTGGTCGGCTGCTCTTTACAGAGTAAGAAATTAAAATGAAGCATCCCTATATTGAAAAGTAGCACATTGGATTATTCATTTGTGTGCACAATGTCTTTCTTTCTCTTTGTCAGAGTAAACAAACAACCTGCGTCTGAACCGTTTGGCCACTTGACAGTAGCTGCACCATCTGTGTGCATCCTCCACTGCTGGAGTCAGACTCCAACCATATGTCTGACCATCCCTCTGTGTATATTTCCCTCTCATCCTTGTTTTCTGGCACTGTCTCCAAAAGTTTGACCGGTTGGCTGCTGCTATTTTTATGATGCCTACAAAAGTTGGCACTAAAACCCCCCAAGAACTGAGAAAGCATCTTTTTTTCTTCTTTTTTCTATTCAGAAGGAAAACAAGTCCTACTTTTGCTGCACATGGGGACATTTCTGTCCAGGAAGACTCACACGAGTGTGTGTTCAGACAAGTGGAACGTTGAGGATTCATAGTTTATTGCCCCCCAAGGGAGGATCAGCGATATTTTACGTGTTGACTCTGTAATGTTTACGATAATGAAAATGTTTGGAAGCACGCTGATCCTTTTCTGATCCTTTGAAAAGGTTATATTGTGCTTTGTAATGATGGAGGATCTGTGTCTCATCAGATCGCTCCTATTTAAAATGCCTTCAAAAACATTGTGCGTCAATGACTTCTGAATGATTTCATTACAAAAAAAGTTCACGTGTGAATGTATGTGTGAATATATTTAGTCAACTTCAGCACTTCTATCCAAATAAACCTCCCGACCTTTAATGGACACCACAGCCGACAACACACAATAAAGCATTGATACAAGCACACACAAACACACACTCGGTTGTGTCTTATCAGCAGCAGTTTAGCTTTCTTTCCTGTAATTTGTGTGTCCAAATGACAGGATGATGACTCGGCTGACACGTATAAGAAAAGGTTTGAATTAATTTGAGATATTTCAGGGAGAGTTTGTGTGCGGGTAAAAGGGGGCAGATGGAGAAGGATGTTAATTACTATGATTGAGTGTGAGAATCCCTGTCACATTAGCCCCTAGGTGGCGTTGGCAATAGAAGGTGATTTGCATAAGGAGTGGAAGTTCATCGGGAAGCAAGTGATGATTATGATGTGGAAAACTGAATGTGTGTGTGGCGACTTTGGCCCCCATACTGCACCCCAACAACTAAATATGAAGTTGGCTTTTAGTGCAATTGAAAATATCATCATACAAACCTATAAAACAAAATTAGAATAAATGCACGGGCCTCTGCTCAGCTCACATCCTGGGATTTGCCACGGTCCAACAAGAAAAAGGTCAGTGAAAACTAAATAATTGTTTTACCACTTTATTTATATTCTGAATTACCCCAAGAGTCAAGTCACATTTATTTCATTGTGATTTTCATCTTGGTGGAGTAGCACAAAGCGCTTCAAAAAGGGTAAAAACAACAAAGAAAACACAGAACACAGAAATTCTTCCCCCTAGCTTCAGCCTGTGTTCACAGCCACACGTTCAGCCAAAGTTTCTGACATGAGTTTAAGGCCCAAACCCGACCGTGATCATGTAATTCAAAGAGAAGCAGATAACTTGTGTTAAATCTTATAGAAAGAAATAAAAAGCAGTTTTATAATGCAGATAAAAAGACAAATGTGATTCGGTCCCATACGACCAGTTAAAACAACATCCATCAGATGATGAACTAATGAGACAAATTCTAGAAAAAAAAAAAAAGAAAAACCCATAAATAACCATGGAAACCAGGATTAAGCAAGGTGAGATGAAAGGAAACAGATGATGCTGTGTGGTGTTGAGGGACTTGTTTCAAGCATCTGCGAGAAGCCCTCAGATCCGTATCAGCCAACCGCGTCCTGTTCCCCTAATTACTGCTGATGTGATAACTATCCGCCTTCTCTGATCTCTCATCTGATAGCAAAAAGTATACTTCCTCCTCTCAAGGGCACAATTCAACTCAAGTAAACCGCCACTATTTCCCAGTCTGACATCTGCACCCCAGCTCTGATCGTATCTGCACGGTTCAGCCGGGGGAACAGGCGAGATCACACGAGTCGGCTGTCTGTCACGACAAACTGTTGAGGAGACGAGTGCACAAAACCAAACGGTTGTAATATATGTCACGGCTTATGAGTAACACAGCGGCGCCTGAGCCGCTCTCGTAATCACCTGAAGAACCGGTGGGCAGGGAGAGAGGTGACAGTCGGAGCGATAACAGATGGTTGCTTTGTGCACTGTCATATAAGGATAAGGATAAAAAACTTTATTGATCCCACATCGGGGAAATTACACGTTACAGCGGTAGCCCGTGGTGTACAATACAGAATAGTACTAAAAGAAAAAAAATAAAAAGACTCTTATATAATGTACATTGCTATGTACATTATACAGCATATACAGAAATTAAAAACTATGTACAGAAGGAGTGTCGGACAGTGTGAAGAAAAATGAAGGTGCAAATAAGACATTCCAGAGGTAGGATGATTAGTTAGTGCAAATATGCCAACCCTGGGTTATTGGTGCTACATTAAGAGTTGTGCATGTTGTACAATCTGACGGCAGTTGGGATAAATGACCGTAATTATATGTGCTGAAGCCTTAGTGTTTGTGGTAAATTTCTTCTGGTGGTGGCTGAGATGTGCTGACGAGAAAGGAATCTTCGGAGACACCGACTTGGTCATAAGAGATGTTTATTGGCGAGAACAGTCAGGCACCAATCCAACACTGCAGACTGTCCGAGGGAGGTTTCGTGGTCCCGATGGAGAAGATCTCCGAAGTGTTTACTTCGGTAGCCCCTTTTATATGATCAAGTAAACACATTCCCTTCTGAGGATCTCATGACACAATACGACCAACCACATGGTATAGAGTCCAAGTGTAAAGCCAGAACCCAGGAGACTATGGGCCCCTGAACTCCTTCACACCAATTCCCCCTTGGGGAATAACAAGGCGTTCTATCACCAGCATGGAGAGCACATGAGAGTGCATGAGAGCACTGGTGAGAGGACTCATGTGGAGCCTGAAGGAAATGGTGTCAGGATGGTTGAAAAAGAAGTTAAGATCTTCAGAAATTAGGAATCAGGGCCTACTGGGGATCAATACACAGGCTTCAGATACTACATATAGTTAAAAGAAGAGTGGCCATTGTATGAAAATAGACGTTCATTTTAGGTGTCTCCAGTTGGTCCCTGATGGGGTTTAAAGTCAGCCGTGATTGGAAATTTAATGATTTTTGTCTGGTTTAAAAGAGCAGCTTGATGAGACAATAGTTTATGAAGACAGGAAGTGGCGACAAAGGCGGACGCAAATCAAAAAGTCTCACATATTTTTTCAAGAAAGCGGACTTTCGGGTTTTAAATTATGCCGTAATTCAATTTGGAGTTGCTCACTGATGTCTGTTTCTGGCTCGGCTGCAGGAACAACAAATCCTCCTCCATCACAGCTGCTCTGGGTTTGAACTCGGATGTGAGGCGACGTGATTCAAAACAGTCGGGTAAAGTCATCTGCACATTTACGGTTCTTCATTTCCGGTATGCGACACATTTGTAACTATAGTTTTGCCAGATCAGAGCTGGCAACATATCCATCCAATCTGTGCTGCCTGGATGCGGAAACCTTTTTGAAGTGGGTAAAGTCTGCATCTCAGCTGTGTTTTCTTTGGTTATATGTTAAATGTTGTGTATGTGAAGCAGGTTTGGATGCTGTAAAGTTCTGAAAACAAGATTCACTTAAACACAGACACCACCCGCCTGGGACCACCCCAGTGAAAAATGTGTGACGCTTGCTGCCAAACACCAAATTTGATCGCGCAGCCAATGAAATCACGGCAGACGGAGTGTTATCAGCTATAAAATACCTCTCATGGTATTCAGCATTCAGCATTCAGCTGTGAAACCCTAAATGTGCTGACGCTGCACCGGCGTGTTTGAAATCGACCATTTGTCATCGGCCCATTTGGCGTTTCCACCAAACAAACCACATGTTCCCTCAAACAGACCTCTGCTTTGAGCTGAATCCACGGAGCTGCTTTGAGGCCTAAAAGTTGGAGTCCTACAGAGACGCCAGGGAAATTGATGGCCGCGCGGCCCTCCGTCTTCCTCGCCGCCTTCAAAGGAAGATGCAAAATGGCAACAGAAGACATTTAATGAAGCATGAATGATTAAAGAACCCCGTAGGGAGCCGTTGTCAAACTGCAGGCACTCCACCTTTTTTCTTCTACTTGTGTCATCCTCTGTTCATTTTCAGCTGAGGGCAGCAGACGGAGAAACGGAGGGGAGGTGTTGCACCTCGGGGGAGCATAAACATGAAGGAGCCTAGACAAATGAAAAAACCCCTAAAACAGTGTCACCATGGCGGTACTGTAAAATGCTTCAGAGGAGAATCCAGTGAGACATATTTAAAAGGCAGGTGACCTTCTCTAATATGGACAAAGCATAAAATCATAAAATCTTCCCATCTTAATACAGGCCGTTAGACCCCTTCATTAAACCCCTGCACACACTCTCACACCATTAACCTGGCAGAGACGTACGGCTGCAGTGACTCAGCTCGGCGCTTCATTTCCATCCTGTGCCTCCACCCCTCCGTCTCCTCGTCCTCCCTTTTGATCAGTAAACACGTTTACCTCAGTGGCGGCGGGCCGCTGCGTCTTCCCCAGCTCTTCTCCGCCAGCGACGCCTTCACAACGCCCAGCCTGGAGGAGAATTACATCAGCTCTCAAGTGGCGTTTTCCTGTCAGTTAAACTCTGACTGTGTCCCCGGCGCTTGTAAATAATCCCTAAGTGCTCCTTGTTTGACCTCACATCGATTCTTCGGAGGTAAATCTCACGGCAACGTGAGCGAAAAGTGAAACGGCTCTAATGAAGGCGTGAAAACGGCGGGTTGGAGTCTGTCAACAAATCAGACATTAGGAAAACAGTAAATTACTGGAACCTGATTCGTAAACAGTGTTTACGGGAGTTATCATCCCCGGTGAGATTTTCCACTTTCAGATGGTGTAGATCAAACTGCTGCTGTGTGCAAATAGCAGATTCTGGTGCCGTAACTTAAAGCCTGGATTGCTTAACACAGACTATATTTTCAGTCTGTTTCTGTGCCAGATCTTCAGCTCTCTTAACGTTTTGCCACATGCACTCGCAACAGACGCACAGCCTCGCGCTGCCAATCCTGTTAATCAGCTCCTTCGGGACTTCACTTGTTAGAGTCGAGGCCACACAGAAAAAAAAATCTCCATTCTGTGGCACCTATTTGCTAACATATTGCAGAAATTGCAACGTCTGTTCTGGGGGGTTGTTTGTTCCACCTCATAGATGACGACGACAGTGCGTCACATTCAAGTCGGACGGATTTGCATGGATTTTCGCCTCGACGATCGCTCAATTTTGTGTTTTTTTGTGACGTCCCTTGGTAACAGTGTCCAAGAATGTACAGGAAACTGCAAGTGACTAGTCTGCTTGTCCATTCTGGACATTCCCGCACCCATAGACAAACACAAAAAGTTTAATTGAGACTGGTGGCGGTTGCTAAAGGCCTTAACAATACCAAAAACACAACCCAGGAAGTGCCTGTGCTATATAAAGAGTGATCAGAATGTGTTGTTTGCAGACCAGATGGTTGTAATTCTGCCAGCGCTAACTGGCGGCGAGTGATTATGTGTGATGATAAGTTCCATCTCGGCTGAAAGCCTATCATTTGGGCTTTAATTAAAGCAGTAGCCGTGGTGGGTGTCACTGTCTGCCACAGATTTCCCTTTAACCCAGGGGGACTGTGTGTGTGTGTGTATGTGTGTTGGGGGGGGGGGGGGGGGTAACACTTGCTCTCTTTCTGTCAAAGCCACGTGGAGCATATGTGTGCCGCATGAAACATAAAACACACGGATTTTAAAGACATTTATGTCCAAAGGTCCAGAGGACATGAGGGCATCCACTAGTGTCATCAGCAGTTAGTGCTGAGGCGGCCAAACGTCCTCCACAGAATGGACCCACTCCATTTGGGACCCACTAGAACCGCACACGGTCCTGCAGCTACTGTGGGTGATTCTGTGCCGGTCCTGCTCAAAGTTTCTTCCTGTTCAAAAGGAGGTTTTTTCCTGACACTGTCGCTTCTTCAAGGGGCCAAGCTGGAGTGTAGGAGACGCAGCGTCAGTCAAGTTGAATTAAATGTTGGATATTTGCTCCGACCTCGGCACATACAGATGCAAAGAGACAACTGATGATGCGGGATTTACTCAGAGATGTTTCCAGGGGAACTCTGACGTCTGGATCACCCTCCTGACACACGTTACCCAGATAACATGTCTAGTTTTACTCTGTTCTCACACTTGTTCCCCTGTTTGTAAATGTGCTTCCTTGCATGCCTGGTTGTTTATTCCAATATTCCCAAGATTGCCGACACTGGGGATTCAGTGACTGGCCTAGTTTTTTGGCAACATAAATGGATTAATAAACCCTGCGGGGAAATAGAAGTGTTTACAGAATCAATGTCAATTTTACTGTTTTCCTTCAAAACTAGTGATTTACTTTTTTTCTTTAATTCCCTCAAGTAAAATGATACATATGTTTTGACAAAGCCAAAGCCTGTCTTATAAGCCTGTTAGTGTAATCATTTAAATTAGTTGTCCAAATAGTCCTTATTGGAGATGTATTGCCAATTCTCTGAAGAGAAAACTTACACAATGAAATAATCCAATAATGGCCAGTTTGATTCTTATCATTTCTCTGTTCATGGTGCTTGAATTAAATGGATTTCAGCAAATAAACACAATAGTGAGAACAGTTGAACTTTGGGGATGTTTGACATCCACATTTATCCAACAGTGGAAAAATCAATATTTCTGGTCACCACAGTCCGTCATATGATATTAGTCTCCCACCTTTTTATCAAATAACCTGAGAGAAAGTTCCGAAAACTCTTGAAAGTTTAATGCAAAGGACGCAGGTCAGGGTGTATTTTTCCAGTGACGTCTTTATTTATTTAACTTTCCTCTGATATGGGGACGACAGTAAAATTCAAGATCTCCAAATCATCTCAACCGCGCTGGAGGAGAGCGTGATAACAAAAGCCTGTCACTTCCCAAGCTCTCTTTCCCCGACTTAGCAGAATCTTGAAAGTGCTTTAGGGGAAGCCTGTCATTTCATTCTGACCTTCTTTGTGTCTCCACCCTTTTCTCTGCAACCTATTGTCTTCTAAAAGGCATTTTGGAACCTGGTGAGTGTAGCAGCGCTCTTATTAAATGAACATCAGGTTAGATTGAACAGCATCAATACAGCTAAACTACAGACACGCTGTAATATACCAGCTGCGGTCCTTGAGAGGCTGGCTATCAACTGCTGCTGGAGCTGATTTAAATGCTCCTTTTCATCCCGATGTCTCACGATTTATGGGGACAGGAAGGACAGTTGACTTTAGGACAAAGTAGTGTTGCATCTTCTATTTCTCGAATCAGCCTTTTAGAGCTTTCGCTCTCTAAATTGCTAATATTTATTCTCATTTCTGTGATATCTGCATTGTTTCAAGGAATCCCTGAGCAGTAGGTTTAAAAGTCCATTTTGATTTTAAATGATGCGTCTATGTCGAGCAGAGGCTGGTGGTAGTTATAAAGGTTTGCATCAGCTTATATTACAGTCATGAGTTATGACGTAAGGCTCTGCAGAGGGCTGATGGCGCTCACCCTGTCCTGCACAATGGCCACTAGTGAAAAGTTATAGTGCCCGGATTTGTTGCCATATTTGCATATCAGCCAACACAATGGATGTTTGTGGCATCATCGGTTAAACTCTGGATGAATTAAAACTTTGCGTTATTGATCGTGCTGTAAGTCAGACATCAAGCATCAGAGGCTACAGTGAGATCACGATTTAAGCACTTAAGCATTATGCTTTTTAATAAGAATTAGAGACTAATTAGATCAAAATCTAATGGCTACTTCTGCCAATCAGCCACCACCCTGCCGTGTTTTGTTATAATACAATTACATGTTGAAGGATGTCGTCTGCCTTGTGGAGGATCGATGCATATTTCCAATTTGATCTGGACCTCCACATCCCTCTTCCAACCCCTTAAAACGTGAAGGATGTCACTGTGTTCCACAGCTCGTCGAGATTTATGGGGTCATCGCCGTAAAAAAGTTCCTCTTGGTGTAAGCGAAGAACAGGATCCCTGAGAGTTCAGTTACAGTAAGTGATAACATGAAGTTAACCCGATCCCTTAGCGTAACAAAGTTTGACTGATGGATGTCATCTCGGGCACTTTGGGTGTGTTAAGTCCAATGGAGCGAGCTATCCAAACACTTGAAACTGCTTGAATAAATGCTGTCCAGCACAGTGCCTACTTAGAGAAAATGAAGAAGGATGACCCGGCTCTGAAAAACATTCCACGGTCGGAGGTCACGTATGTCCTCGCACGAGGCCTCGAACCCAAACCAAGATGTGGTGATTCAACACAAACATGGTCCTGTGTGAGAGGAGAGCGTTTATGTTTGACGAGTGTGAATCATATTAATACATAACACTGTCAGGCATTCTCTCTTTATTGGCCAGTGGGGCTCTGTAGTTTCCTGTAAGGGACCACTCAGTTCTGCCCCCCCCCAACAATGTCTTTATTTATCTCCCTCTTCTCCTTCTGTCACTTTCTATACCTTCCTCACTAAACACAGCATATAAGCAATTACTGTCAGAGGCCTGATGATATGAAGCCAGGAAGTGTTGCACTGTGTACGACTCCGCTCTCTAAATGGCCTCGATATTGCTGCCATTTCCCGGCTTTTAGCAAAATGCCTCATATTTACAGCACCCTTCCAACTCCCTCTGACTAAATATTGTTCCATTCAGCAGGACGTTACAGTTGCAAACCATCATTGCACGTTCCAGAAACTTGCTGCAGAGGACAAATAGTGCAGTTAAGACGGCACAGTCGGGGCATTTTTCACAGACGTCCTGGTTTCTCTTATGCGACACTCTGTGGTTTTTGAACAACGTTGTTTCCTTTCCGACAAAGAAGACATGCAAAGTGTTTACCAGCAGTCTAAGCCTCATACTTTGCACACGTCCACACGTAAAAGATAAAGTGGTCTCCGTGTTACGTTTCTACTGGGGTTTTATCATCCTATGAAACGGTCGGTTTGGTCTCCAAAGTGTTCGTCAGCACAGTTAGAAGTGCTTACGTCAGCTGACAGCAGTCCCACACCGCTCGCACACCCACGCGTGCACGTCGTACAAATCAAACGCTCCCTCCTGTGTCTGTTCATCATTATAAACACCTCTCTGTCACAGGAAAGGGGAGCACATCATGGGTGGTTCAGGGGCCTGAGTTATGAACCGTCCTGTGAATCCAGAGTAGCTTGTTGGATATTCACGAGAAAGACAAGGATATAAAATAAATGCTGTTTTGCTGACACATCTGTGGCGGGTTACTGCGCTGCCAACTGGCAGCTATGACAATGATGACATATTGACAGAGACTCCTCAGGGACCCTTGCAGCACCACTGCTTTGCAGGCTTCGGGGAGGGGCAGGAGAGTTCTCCTTTGGAGCTTCGTCGGGGGAAATCTAGTCGGGCGGATGACGCTTGTGGGCCTCTTGGATGAGAATGGATGAGGATATTTGGCTGTCAGCAGTAAGAGGCCTATCTGGCTCTGTCAGAAAGGCACATGGGAGACAGAAGACAATAGGGGTCTGGTCACAATAGGCAAATGTAGTCTTTTTCACATGCATTCCTTTAAAAGAGGGTGGAATTAATGGAGCCTTTCAGTGCGATTGTGGGGGGTTTTGTTTTTTAGCTTTCAAATCTGCACCTAGTTAACATGACCGTGTAGAGGTTTTGATGTGCGATGACATCTATCATCACTGAAATAAGCAGTCTGGGAATTCCTCTGTCGTTCCTGCAGTCTGTCAATGACAAGCTCGGAATTCAAAGTCTAGTTTCTTAACAATGGCAGGAGGAAAACCAAAAAATCGGATGCATCTGCTTCTACGATTACCTCGTGTTCTTCTTTTTCTTCATGGGATTTCATGTCAGCGCCAGTCACGTCTTGTTGATTCTTTGGTCAGAAGTGACCCTTGTTCATTGTGGTAAGTTGACCCTGACCAAACTAAATATAGGTTAGAGTAGGGATAAATGATCCTAACGTATTATCTTGACAAAGGTGAAGACTGACATTCGAGTCATGAAGCCCTTTTTATGAATGAAATGTAAAGAATATGAACAATCTATACTTTTGGTCGGATCTTTAGGGGCTTTTTTAATGCTGCTGCTTTGGAACTCCAGTGTCTTAAGAACTCAGGTTGTGTTTTCAGTGCAGGTTTGAGTCAGGGGAGCCACTTTAGATGATTGGTAAGAACATATAAGAGGCATTCATTGATTTCACTGTCTTTTTCTGCCAGGCTTTGTTGTTCAGAGGCTTCAGGCGAGCAGCCTGGATTTCCACAACAAACAAATCATGGGAGCAAGTTAGCGATCCACAGCTGGTCCACAGGGTGATTTATCAATCGATATGACCTTCTGCAAGAGCATTTTTCCCCTTGCTTTTGCCTTCATCGAGTATCTGCAGTGGCCTGTGCGGCCCACTGGGTAATCTGAGCTTTTAGCACCCACAGATGGGGGGCAATCTGCAGTTCATATCCGGGTGTCCTGCAGTGGGTTAAAACGATGAGATTTTGTGGCCTGCATGCAGGATTCTGCAAGGCCACCATACGTGTTCCACTCAGTGGCATAACTGTGAAGTGTGTAGTCGCTCCCTGGCAGGCTGTTAAATTCGGCCCAAGAAAATCACAGGAAATAGGTGCGAGACCAAAAAAATTTAATAAACGTCAACAGACATCCTGGGAGTTTGACTGTGGAATGTTTTAATTTTCCCCTGAACGAGGAATGTTTTGCTAATTGGGTTGTGCGGGCTTGGCGAGGAAGTTGTCAAGCTTCAGGGATTTTTATTTGCGTGGCCGTCAAAATTGCAGCCGAGGGCGCTGACCTTCGGGTGGCGACGCCCCCATGAGGCCCTTTAAGGCACAGCTGGCTGATGAGTCAGTCCAGAAGCCCCCACATTGGAAGAGAGACCCTGGGTCTGAGGTGATAGGGTGACAGAAGGCTCGAGGCCACACAGCTTGGTATTATTGAAGGGTTCTACCATTCCCTGTGGTCGATGAGCTAAGTGGCCGATGAGGAGAAGTAGCAGCCATGCTTTTGGAGCTATAGATTCACACTAAGCGGACCTCCGTAAACTATTCCAAGTTTGTTCATTAAGACAGCTTTAATATCAGCCAGTCTCATCATGTTTTCCAATAAGCCACTGATTAGTCTCTGATGATGGCGCTTTGCGCTTGAGCTCGGAAGATTAATGAGGCAGGCCGGTAAAGTGGTCCGACATTGTTTTTTTCCAGGCAATTCCGCGCAAAGCCTGTAGCTCTGCCGTAATTACGAGGCCACCCTGCCCGTCCAGATGTTGGGGTTGACCAGATGCGGTCCACCTGCTGGGAGGAGGACACTGAGTTATGACCAGAAGATCAGAACAAACTGATTATTTGTTTTATTTTTTCCCAGCTCACAGAGAGCAGACACAGATCACGGCTGCCGATGACAAACAAATGGCCGGGGATGGGGGTGCAATCTGCTAATATGATTGCAGGAAACAGGTGACATGCAGCTAATGAGCGCGAGCACGTGCACATGTACATGCCTCTCTTGACCTTTGACTCTTAGATATGTTGCGTAATGGTTCTATGATGTGGTTTATATTGACAAAATATGTGATGGTTATGTATCTGCTCCAGCCAGATGATATACGACCGGCCTTGTTTTTTAAATAATTCATAGATGTCCAAGACATATTTGTTGCTATGCCTGGAACAGTGGAATGGCTCCACTTGTGGTGCCAAAAATAAAACAGCAAAAGTCAATATGGCTGCTTAAATGACAACTTGGGTGATGGCTGACAGTACAGGCGGAGGGAAATTTGGCAAGCTACGTAAAAACGTCACCTAAAGTGTCCTTCAAAATAAACGCACATTCATCCAAATCCAAATTTAGTTTTTTTCGCCGCCACCTCCCCAGCATCATTTTAAACTAGTGCCGCGGCGCTACGTGGGTGTTTAAATGGGAAGAACTGACTTGGATGAAGAAATCACGTTAATGAATGCTGACTATTTCACACCGTAAAACAAATGCAAGGTTGTGCTCATACTAATATGCATTCATGCCTGTCCAAGTATGCATGTGGGAATGAGTCTGTGTAATTGTGTGTGTGCCTGTATATATAAAAAAAGGAGCAGCTACTGTGGCGGTGGCTTCCTGGGGAATTGAAATTAATGAGTATAATCAGAAGCAAACAGCGAGCCAGGCATGGGCAATTAATACAAGCAAGGCGAGCGGAGCCGCCGGTTCGCTCGGCCGGGCTCGAGCTGGAGAGATGGAGGATTAAGATGCGACCGCAGACAAACTCAACACAGCTTTCCTGCATACAGCAGATGTCCATGGAGGGAAGGCGCTGCATGGGAGCTTGGCATGGGCACGCATCCACCCGCCAACTGGCCACTCGGTCGGCCCGGCCCAATACGAGCTGACAACCTCCTGGCAGCATTCTGATAACGCCATCTTCTCTGTTTAGTTGGAGTGCCAGGGGAGAGGGCCTCACTGGGGCCCCTATGCAGCGTTCGAAATGGACTCCAAGTTTCACAGTGGTGCCTCTATGCGTGAGACACAGAGGCGCATTAACGAGATAATCAGAGAGAAAGGGGAGGAAGGGCATTGCGTGCAAGCTAAACTCAAGTACATCTCAATGTTGGGGACATTTGTTGTGTCTGTGTCCCCTCCATGTTTTTGTTTTTTTCCGATTGAAACATCCCCGGCTCCCCCAAACATATGTATCTGCTTCAGTGTAAATAAAAAACACCGGGCCCAGCTGCCTTCAGACAGAGTTCTGCTTGTCGTTTCCGTTAATTGACGCTAAGCTCGGTCGTCGCCACCCAGGAGCTCTTCGCTCGGCCCGCTGTTTGCCGCCGCGGATGGTGTCGGCTTCCCCGGCAGTTTCGCATTTCCTCTGTTTACGTGAGATAATGACGCACGTGTAAGGATACACCGGCCGGCCAACAGAAAAGGGGGCCGCTACGAACTGTGGCAGCCCAGACCAATTTACCCTGAAACGGAACAAGGGAGTCGACTCGGGCGAGGAATGCAACGGAGAGAGAGGCTATAGGCAATATGAGAGATGAGTGGAAAATAGAGGGCTCCAGCAGGCAAACAAGGGCTTAAAGGTCAAAAGGTCAAACAAACACAAGACTAAATGTAACTTTTGTCTATAGTTGCCACAATGATGGATTCAAAACACGATCGCTACTCTGTGAGCCACACTCAACTTTTCCAAAAAGGGACAACTCAAGCCATCGGTACCGTGCATTGAAATATAGCAGAGACAATTAAAATCCTACTAAATGGGGGGGGGGGCAAGCAAGAGACCACGGAGGCCTGTCAGCTCCTCGACGTAAACAGAGTTCAGAAATGCAAATCCCCCCCCCCCCATGTGAAAAGATAAAGGATAAGGTTACACACTTGTGGATTGCGGCTTTAGCGCCGATGCCAACTGTTGTTGACCTCAGTCCCTCCTCCACGAGTCCTGCGGTTGTTACTGTGGAGCGTCAGCGTGCGCCGGGTAATGAAACGCTGCTGGGCTGGAGGGCGAGTCCAAGAAAGTGAAGAAGAAAGAAAAATGAAAGGACAACGCAACTCTGTCAAACTGTGACTGAACTCTCCTCCAAGACGTTTTGTCAGCAGGACAAATATCATAGCTCATTGATTGATTTCTTTTACAATTTCATAAATCCTGCTCTTTATTGTCGGGGGAGCGTCTGCGGCTGTGGCGAATATTGCATTAAAGGCGCGAGTGACACCTTCATGGGTGCAGATAAATTACCGACGCCACAATAACTTGTGAAATAATGCTGGTGTCTGTGAAAGGCAACAGTTTAACGTGTCTCTCTGTTAGAACTCCATTACTTTAATGGACATTCCTAACTGGAGGAATTTACAGTTTTCCTCCTGACTGTGGCCACATTGTCTGCTAACATCAGCTCACCCTCACTGCTCTCAGGAATTGATCAACCTCCTCACCTAATAGTGTTAAAAGGATTTTCCCTCCTCCCACTTTCTTCTTGGCCAGCTATCAGGCCCGTTCTGCTTTCTGTGGTGGAGCACGGATGCCCTCTTCTGGCCTCACCTTGTCACACGGTCCTCGTCATTGACAGTCGAGTCAATTACCGCATTGATTTTTGTGTAAAGAAATGACAATCGCGTTATTAATGAGCAACGAAACACTGGCCTCCCCAGACACGACTTTGTGAATGACTGCTGAGTGCTTTGAAAGTACTTTTTCTGACTGATAATGTAATTGTTGATATTTAATGAGGGATTGAAGAGAATACCACTTGGGGTGGGGGTGGGGGCTGTCTCCTTGGTTCATGATTGAAGTTTTAACATATTTCTTTCTGAAAAATATATTTTCCTATTAGAGAAGGGTGGGGGAGATTAAAAAGGGCAACCCACTGAGTCAAAAGCACCAGCAGACGCCGCTGCAGCGGCAACCTCGACGCGTGTGCGTCACAGCCGTGTGCCCGTGGCCAAACCACTTACTGAAACGCGCCGGAGCCAAGTGCCATAAAGACAGAAGGCGAAGCGGCTTGTTATTATTCTTTCTGAGAGGTGAGCAGACTGAGATCAATGGCTACAGCGGTTCCCCTCCCCGCCACATCTATGGCCCAGTAAAGCACAAAAGGCTACACAGCACCGGGCCGCAGTCACACATTTGAACAGTTCCAGGGGCCTTTGAACACAGCTGCCAAGAATAATTTCCCACATGCAAAATTCCCCACAAAGCCACAAAGTCATGCAAACTTCAGACCGCGTCTGCCCAGAGCATCAGTGGAAAAACAGACCTTTTGTCAATAAAGTTTTCTATTTCTTTACTAATTAATTACTCTAGAATATGGGGAAATTTTCCCCAAAATATACAGCTTTCAGAAAGATGAGAGTAACAGTTTGTATTAAATGTAGTTTTTTTTCAAATGTAACACGCATTTTTGTTTAGAATTAATGCTTACAGCATTTAGATCAAATTTAAATTTTAAAATATGTCTCAAGACAAATAGGATTTGACTTGAAACAACAGCATTTGCCAACAAAAATACATAAACTGTATTTAACATACATGTCTTTAGCTGAGAAGCAACAAAGGCGAGACAGAGCAGCTACTTAACTGCAGTAATAGAGCAGTGGTATGAAATATATATTACTATAAAGTGAAATGAAGGCTTAAAGTGGGAGAAAATTGAGACGCATTATTACTTCAAATTGTAGTTGCAAAGTCTCTATAACAGGATAAATCCTGCCTTTTTTAAAGGCCGCTGGAGTCTGTCAAGAGTGTCTCTTTTCAGATATTTCCCCTCGCCATTCCAATCTGCTGATATTTCTCTTGGACGGCGAATTAAGAGTGAATCATTTCGAGCCATGTGAAGAAGTGCTGGAGCCATTACACATCATGTGCAATTCAAGCCAGTCAAAGAAAATAGATGTCAGTTATAATTGAGTTTTGCTGAATGACCATATCAAGCAGATTTTGCTCAATTTCATATGAGCCGCCCGGCCACCCAGAGGCATAATTCTAGTGTGGTGAGGGAGTTATTCAGCCTGTAATAACACCTGTTTAAGGCAGTGGAAACTGTCAGATTTATGGATTTCAAATACTGACACAAACCAAATTATGCACTATTGCTCCAAAATATATCAAATTTAAATTGCCAGAACATACACATGCTTTTCTTCTGCTGGCATACAGAGATTGCCTTCTATCCACAAAAAATGAGCAAAACATTACCGGTACTCTCTGGAAAATTTTGAGCATCTATAAAGGGAAGAAGTATGAGGACTTTTTGAGACATAAGAGAAAGATCATGTTGCATGTTGAATGCTGCGCTTGTAAAGTTACTGGGAGATTTGAGGCTGTGCCTTTTTGGTATGGACAGAATAATCAGCCTATTTTTCACTAGACTGATCCACCATCCAAGGCAGTATTTCCATGGCACAAAGCGCACAGCTACTTGATGATGTAGGCTGTAAATGGGTCTATGGAGCACAACTGTACATGTTTTATTATAACCTTTACATGTCTGATATTATACATATTCACAATAAAACATAAACATCTTTTCAAAAGGCTACTGTATAAAATAGACTGGGGGAAAATGTGCTTTTTATCATGAACGTGTACATCCAAAACAAAGTTACCCAACAGAAAAGACAGCTTTTTTTTACCGATAGAAGATTTTTTTCAGTCTGTATTGAGTTTCGACATTATGTTAAACTTGCAGGTCTGTGCACATACTTGGCCAGGTCTTATCTGAAAACAAGCACTGATTGGGTTAGACAAAGAAGAGTATCCTCAGACGGACTTTGATAGAGTAAACAAAGGCTGGATTCAGCTGCAGAGGAGCTGTAATTCTGCAGAGTTGGAGCTTAGCGAGGGTGCTGCCACAACCTTTTTCTCCAAAGCATCCTGTCCTTTGATCTTCAGGTTGACAAACTTGATCTTCCATCTATTGTTCTCCAGAGGGGAACTGATGAGCCCAAATATTTGTTCAAAGATGCCCAGACACACTCCATCTCTGTGGATGGTCCCAGCTACAGCCACCAGTACTAGACCATGAGGGGAGGCCAGGACATTGAGGCCATAGGGCTCCAGATTGGGACTCAGGACCAAGCGTTCTTCCTTCGTTAGAGCAAGCAGACGCAGGTTAACCAGTTCAGCACCAAGGAACTTCTCCCTCTGTTTGCTGCCAGCACTGAGGAAGAGATACAATACTACTATCATCAGTTTAGCTATTTTATTGTCTCTTCCAAGTAACTCCTCCTACAACAAGAGTCAAGTTCCACTTTCATTTTCTTAGATAATTGTATATTGTATGAAATGTATTTCAGTGGTATCACAATATATATATAATAGAAAGGAGACAGTAAATGATCTCCATGTGATTCATTTCAGCACTCTCATTTTAGTGTCTAATTTTCTGGAATGAATTCTTTGCATTGGATTTTTCCATATTGTGCCAATTTAAAACAGGTGTTTACTGCAACACTTACCAGGAAACTAGATGTAGTTTCACATCAGGCCAGAAGTGTTGTGGTCCCCAATCTTGTGGCTGCTGGCCTAGTGAGGGGTTCTGACTGTTTAAGAGCTGGAAGAACCACTGGCAGAACTGCTTCCCAAGAGCCTGTGGGTTGAAGTCCTCCTTAGTCTTCATTTGTCTGTCCTCTGATGTTTCTGTGACTGTGCTCTGATGACTCTCATTTGGCTCTTGTGGTAATCTTTTAGTAATGTCGGTCTAAAAGAAACAAAATGTTGTCATACAGAAAGACATGCACTGCACCGATCTGTCCGTATCATACTTACTTCCCCAGAAGACCAAAGCTCCAGTGTTCTCTTTACCAGCTGGTGTTTCTCGCTGTTAGGGGACATCACCACCCCCTCTTTAACTAAATACTTGAATATGAGATCACGTTGAACCTTCTTCCTTTTTAAGAACTCCTCGGCATTTTTAGTAAAGGATAGAATTGTGTCCGTAGCCTCTGGTCAAAAGAGATAGTTCATGTTTTTACTAGATCTCACAAAAACGCAAAACATAACAACAAATTTAACAGCTCGTAGCGTATGTATGTTTTTTTTAAAAAGTTAGTTCCACCAGGCCATAACCGGTGAAGTCGTACGAAGATCTTTTTTTACGAAGTGTTTCCATATTGTTCGTTTTGTCTAACAAATAAAAGCTAACGTAGCCAACGCTAATATTGTCCTAGCTTGCATTCAGTATCAGTCAAATATTAAAAACATACCTGTAAAACTTTCAACCACTATGAGTTTATTCGTAATCGTGTCACAAAGAGAAAGTATGCTGCTTGTTGTCATTAAATTCAATATATCTTTACAGCCAGCTCGCTCTGATTCTGAAAGTCCTGACATCTTGAAATGTTTACAACAGTTATATGGTCATGTCCTTCTAAAAACCGGTCCGTACAGCAACAAATATCGGGTCACCAACAGTTCCGGGTGCTGCGGCAATTTTTCGGCAATTTAAACGTAGGATTTAGTATAATATGCCTTTAAAACGCAGTATTCGTTCTTAAAGAATCTGTATTCGATTAAATGTACAAATAGGGATGCCATAATACATATCATTCCCTCTTGGCAGAGAACAGCAAAGAACCGCTTTACGTGTCTTTTTTAAATTTCATATAAAAGAGGACTAAAAGTAGAGTGTACGAGGCACAGTGAAGGCATCATTGGCTAGCGAATTTAATCCACGCCCCTGAAAATAGCTAAAATGAACTAGCCTGCGGAGAGAAGACACATTGTGTTCCACGCTTTTCTTTCATATCATGCGTTTTGATTGCCAGGATTAAGGAGCAGCTTGACATCCTACGCGCACATCCAGTGGTGGCTGAAAGGTATCGTACCATTGTCAATAATACGTTTTAATGACGATTCTTTCTGTGTTGTAACCATTGGAGTTTCACGTTCTTTAATTAGTTGTCTACTCAATGAGTTGCCAAATATTGTAATAAATAATGTGTGACAAAAATAATTAGTACGCATTAACATTCTTGTTTGTTGTTCTTTGTAATTTACCTAATTTTAAAAATAATTCTTCATTGTCGAATATTCTAATTAAAAAATAGTTATATTCTGCTTGAACATTTTTCCAGTTTCTTTAAGGAAGTTACCTGCAAATTAAACTTTGGACATTGAGCTTCCCTCCAAACCAAAAGAGCTTTTGAGAAGTTGCACAAACATCTACTGCAACACACGGAAATGTTTTGAGCCGATTATAATAAAGTCGCCCTTCAGGCCTCCAATGTCTACTTGGTTATTGTACTCAGAAGTGTTGCAATGAATCTTGGGCGGAACTATTGGTTTTGCTCATGCGCTGATGAAAGAGGCAACTGTGCCAATCATTTCACAAGTCAGACAGCAAAGGCGTCTTAATTACAGTCTAAAGACTAGAAGTAAGTATATTACTTGCGGGAAAGTATCTACTAACTCAAAAATAGTTCCGCCTGTATCCAGTATTGAGGCCTAAATGCTGTGCTGTGTAACTGACACACAATATACTTCCAACCCATCACAATTCTACTGGTTTCTGTCTTCTCTCTGTTGCTGCAGATGGGAGAGTTTGAAAAGAGCCCTTTGGGCCGGGTAACGGTCTACTCCATCCAGGGCTGCCCACACTGTGTGCAGGCCAAAGCCACCCTGGGGCGTTTAGCAGTACCAGTGCGTGATGTTGATATTGGAAGGCATCCAGAGCTGCGTGCGAGGGTGAAGGAGCTGACAGGACGCAGCACAGTCCCTCAGATCTTCTTCAACGGCGTCCATGTCGGGGGAAATGATGATCTCCAGAAATTGGTGAGAATGGGCACCACCTCAAAGAACAGTGCTGGAATCCTAACTGGTGTCCAGGGTTGTGCCTTAGCGTTATTTGTGCTCCCACAGGATGCTGAGGAGCTGCAGAGGCTGGTGAATCTAGTCAAGGAGGAGCCTCTTCCCGCAGATGCACCGCCGCTTCCAGATGACGACCAATCAGAGAGCACGACTGGAGAGACTGATGGCGGTGAGAGAATCTCTTGGCACCACCAAACATTCACTTGAGATCAGGGCATTAATATGCTTTTGTAGTTTGGCTGATAAAATATGACGAGTTTGGGCCCCAAAGCAAGCTTGAGCTTTAATGAGGGATGCTTGTTTTTCTGCAAGTGATCAATCAGAAGGCCTAGAGCGCCTCATCATCACGCCATCATCACCCTAATCATGGTCATGGTGTCAGTATTTTGACCAACATCCATACAGACGGCTGATATGGGTGTGAACATGTGCATCTTTGTGTGGCTTGGCATATTCCTGCCCTGACAGATTTTATGTGTGAGAGAGATGAGTTGGCGGACCTGGTAGAGGACCTCAAACATGGCAGTGTGATTGGCAGCCATTGGAGAAGCCTGACGTTATACAAAAAGAGCTTCTCAGGCGAACAGCTGCTTGACTGGCTGCAGGAAAAGAAGGGTATGGGTAAGTAAGACGGCAGCACCGCAGTAAAACAGGCGCTCTTGTCAACGCAGCGTCGTCAGTTTAGTTTCAAAGTGTTGTGAAATACAGATCAGGTAATACTGTGGCCGTTTATGTGCCAGACAGGGCTGCGGCCTGTAAAACTGGACAAGCTTTGTTACAGAAGAAGTACATGGTCAGTGTGAGAGGCAGTGGGCAGCAGGAGGCAAAGTTTGAAGACACGAAAGACACCGCGGACAGATTATTTAGGCTTCTGGAGGACGACCCACATTCAGCCCTGAATGCAGGACAGACGGCCACTTGCAGTCCCATCCAGGGTAGGTCATGACTGGGCCAGGCTCACAGCAGGCTGAAGGACTCTCTCCTCTCTTTGGGTTTCAGTGCGTTTGTGTTTGATTTGAAGGAGCTCAAGGGAGGTCTTGATGATAGCCATACATTTATAACTCATCTCAGAGAAGCTACCATTATCATCATCATCATTCATGTCCATCTCTGTAACGGCTAATAAAAGTCATTCTGATCTGTAAAGAGGGCAAATTCTAAAATAAACTACAGTAAAAAGTTTTTTGAGCACAGTTATATTATCCACGCTCTATTTCCTGGTTTTCTGTGGCTGTTCTTGTCCTCTTTTAAACTCATTATTTCTTTTTTCCTCCACAGTGCTGTTTAAGGATAGTTACTCTGAATTGGTGTATTAACTTGATATAACCTCTCGAGGCTGAGAAGCTCATCAACACTTCATCAAAATGGGAATAATATTCCCTTGTTTTCCCATCCTTGAGTGCTTGACTTTATCTGCACTGCTTAATAGTAGTAATTTATTTTGTTCATTATCAAGCTTAGCTGTTTGTTTTTAATGTGTTGAGAGTAGGTCTCCCACAAGAGGAATGTGATGTTTCTCTTTTTGAAATCCAGGCGTTTATCCAGGATGTAATGCTGTTATTGACGCTGCTCTCTGCTCACCTCTGTCCCAGCTTCTGAGCTCTCTCTGCTCTTGCGGGAACTGATTCTAAAATTGTACTCTGAACATCTCTCTGCTGACGGAAAGGTAATCCCCACACTACCCCGTATCCATTCAGCGTCACCTGTGTTCCTTTGCTCCCCCCTTGTTGCCGTTGACTGAGCCCCGCGTGTGCCGTCCCTGCAGTCCGTGGACTACAAAGGCATGTCAGCGAACCCCGCCTTCCAGCGCTACGCTGAGCTAGCCATCCAGCTACAGAGGGTGGAGCTGCTTTCGCTCAGTCGGGAGGAGAAGCTGGCATTTTTTATCAACATCTACAACGCCTTGGTCATCCATGGGTACCTACGACTTGGAGCCCCCACCAACATGTGGCAACGATACAGAGTAGGACCAGGACCTCATAGCCTCCCTCATCTTTATTGATGGGCATTTTGTATCGACTCATGTATCAGTGTTTGAACATGATTGCAAAGTAATCCTAACACCATGTCTCTCTTTCTACTTTTTGTAGTTCTTTAATTACGTGAGCTACCTGATTGGAGGAGAAGTCTTCACACTGCAGGACATTGAAAACGGTGTCCTGCGAGGGAACAGCAAAGGCATGGCACAGCTCCGCAGACCCTTCTCCAAAACAGACCCTCGCTTACAAGTATTGGATCATTCTGTCAAACCCCCAAATCATATTCTTTTACACAGGATTAACTTTGCCTTGTAATACACTGTGCTGTCCATTAGGTGGCGCTGTCGGACGCTGAGCCTCTCATTCATTTTGCCCTGAACTGCGGAGCAAAAGGCTGCCCACCAATCAAAACCTATACTCCACAGGTAAACAGAAGAGGCCCTGTGATACATCCCCGCAAGGAGTTGGTCATCAGTATGTATCTGTTGAGTGATTAAACATTAAATCTGCTCCATCAGGATATTGACAGCCAGCTTCGAACAGCTGCCGAGGCCTTCCTGGAGAACGATGACGCCTGCGTGGTGGATTCTGGGAAAAAAGAAGTGCGACTCAGTCAGATATTTAAGTGGTACAAGGCCGACTTTGGTGGCACTGATGAGAAGGTGAGTGGATATTGTTTGGTTGTTTTATACAGGACAACAAGCTGATTCTGTTTGTAGCGTCGTCTCATCAATGTCCACCTTCTTTCTTTGCAGTTGCTGAAGTGGATTGTGGAGCACATGGGTGATTCTCCGAAGAAGACCAGCCTGCAGGGGGTCATTTCCGACGGGAAGACTAAAGTCAGCTTCCTCCCATATGACTGGAGCAGCAACAGTAGCCACTGAAGTACTCTTACTACTACTCTTTGCAATCATGCACTTTTACGCAGCTACATTTCTAAAAAGAAAAAAATGTGATGGACCTCGTAGTGGCTGTTTTTATGCAGTAAACTGATCCTCAACCCCCAAATATTTATGCAAAACCAACTCTTCATCCAAACGACATAGAGGTGGTTTGTGGAATCTGATTAAACAAGCTATGCTGTCATTTTAAACCAAACAAAATAAATATCAGGGCCTTTTCTAAATTTAGTTTTTAATTTTTAAATGTGAAGAGTGAGTGTAGAGGGAAAGAATAATAAGCATAAAAGCCAGGTGAGATATTTAGAAGTGTGGTGTAGAAATGTTTCCTATATTCTTTTTGTGTCACAAACCTGCCAATTTGCCCAGAGATTCTGGAGCTCTGCTTCAGTGGAGGTTTACAGTTTTTTTGCTTTATGGTTTTGAATGGGAGGCTGCTGGTGGGGGGAAGGTGTCACTGTAGTAGTAGTAAACGTTGTCAGTCATACAATGGTCATATATTTTAGGGTAAATTTACAGAGAAATCTGAAGTGAGCGGTTGTTTCGCGCTTTAGCGCCTCCAGAAAATGTTTCAATCTGCTACACGACACCTCTTTTTATACAAGTCTTCCAACTGGGAAAAAGTGCTACTTCTGTTTTTATTCACACTAATTTCTACTGCGTTGGGATGTGCTCTTTGCATGTTTGTACTGTTTTCCCAAAGAAAGAGAACCTGCACCATAAGAGAACGAGGCGCTGCTTAGCTGGAATCAGGAGAAAGGTTCAGTGGACGAGGTCTTGATACCTTCACATGACCTTTAACCCCGGCAGCATCCTACATTTAACACTTTTCACGTCAGGATTTTTATTTGAGTCGATAGTTTAAGGGTTGTTATCTCAGGTCTAAACCAAACAAGCAGGGCTGAGGGCTACTGCATCGGATCGGGGTTATTGCTCTTTACAGAACGTGAATAAGTGTAAATAGTGAAAAAGCCGTTCAAAGTCGTGCACATCTGAATTAATAACAAATCACCTGTTGTGTGGGGAGTTTAGTTTAATAGCGTGCATGTCCTAAACCATCTGAATGACAGTGGTTTGCATCCTCGTTGCCACCCGTCGGGGACTTTGCCTGTAAACTGTGGGTCAAAATGCACATGGAGTCATAGCGGAGTGCTCGTTTCCTAATGCTCATGCCTTCAGTGACCAGCACTACTATGATAAGGTGATCGGATCGACGGCTAGTTCCCGTCTTTATTGCCGTCTACTTCCTGTGTACCAGATTTATTACTTTACTACACCAGCATGGGGACACTCAGTGGCTCAGATGTAACCCATCTAAGGATGACGACTCATGGCATTTTGTTTGCTACGTTCTCCAGATTAGCCTCGATCAGGTTAATTTGATCGCAAATGTTTTTAAGAAGCAAATCTATTTTCCTGTGTCCTGCACAACATCACGAAGAAAAAAATATGCAATGCTTGATAAAAATAAAACGAGTCTAAGCCTGTAGTTTTCTCTCTTCTCTTAACAATGCACAACCCCCCCCAAAAAAACATTTTAACACATTTTATCCAAACAAATTCAATGATTTTATTTATTTCTTACGAAAAATAGATGAGATCGTTTACTTTTACAAATCCAAATAATCTACATTTTTACATATAAATAAGCATTAAAAAATATTACTTGAACACAATATCTACAACCCAACATGTAATAATTACAGGATGAAATAGGCTGAAACAAAAAAGTCTTCGATGTAAACTGGCCGTTTCATGCGTGTCAATAATACACTGGATGCGTTTGCGTTGCGTCTCCGAAACCCGAAAAAAGTTTAAACTGTGCAGAACAAACTCGCCTTCAAAATATATCAGTAAGGGGGGGAGCTAGCTACCGACTGGTGCCGTGGCAGAGCTTTGGACCCTGGCGTGGTTCAAGTCAGACTTGGCTAAACACATTTTTTGTGTTGGCATTGGTGACCCCTCTGCTCCTCTCTGATGTGGGGTCCCACAGGGCTCATTTCATGGCCCTTTCCTTTTCACCATTTGCTCCACACTGAGGAAGAGTGGATTTCTTTCTAATGTTATGCTGAGTCAAATTTATGTCCCTCTTAAAAAGCTTATCAAAAAGCTCATTTCTTGACAACATAAAAGGCCGGACTGCCTTCAAGGTTGTTTCATTTTAATGAAAGAAAGATGGAAGTGATGGATTCTGGTGGCACCACTGGGGTTTGGCCCAGTAGGCCAAACAAACCGAGGGACTAAAATAGATCCTCAGATCAGGGCTGCCAAATCCCGATCAGCCAATTCTTCCACGGCAGGAATGAAACAGTAACTCGCACCTTAATCACCGCTCGGCTGGACGACTGTAGAAATACAGTCCAGTTGACAAAGAAAACTACCTTGGATTACTGTAATGCACCGTAGGCGGGGGTTAGCAGGGACTCCATCAACCCCCTCCACATGGTGCTGTGCTTTTAAAGACCAGGACATTCCCCCAATATTAGCCTCACTGCACTGGCTGCCCATCCCCGCCCCTGTGCACCCACCCAGCCGCGCTCTCTGATCAGCTGAGCAGCTGCCCCCAGGGTCCCAACATCAGCTCCGGAATTCTGGAACCTTCTGCCACATCTCATCAAGAAGGCCTCCTACTGATCTGAATTCAAATCTTTTCTTACAACCCATTTCTTCGCCTTGACCTTTGCCACCACATAAGACGTTGAATTTGTTTTTTGCTTTTCTTAGTCTGGCTTTTTTTTTAAAAATTGATTTTAACTTTGTGTTGTTTCCACTTGTGTTTTGGTTCTGTGCAGCACTTTGGGGAACTGTGTTTAATTTGAATGTGCTTTACAAATAAATTTGGTTTGTATAGAAATAATGGAATTATCCACAGTAGAGGCATATCCTTCAGCTCCTCTGGATGGGAAAATAATGTCTTTCTTTGTGGCTCATTTTTTACACTACAAACTGGTAATATTGCACAATGGTATGGGAATTATTTTACTGCCACGAGGTCTCATTTTCAGCTTTCTGCCCGACACCAGCTGAGGACGCAGCTGGGGTGTAATACTGACGGCGGAGGACGGAGCGGACACGCAACACAGCTCCAGAACATAAACGCATCCGGTGTAAATGAGGGTTTACGCTATAAATCCAACATTGATCTAATATTGGCACCAGTAAGTGAATTCTATATTGTACAGAATAATCTGTAACACCTGGATCGTGGCCGTGCTGACAGATTCACGCCTTGACGGGTGAACAAAGGCAGGTGTAATCCTGCTGAACGCCGACATGCACTTCAGCTCTGACGAATGGAACCTGGACATGCCTGCTTCATTCGGAAGACAATGATACACTATATTTCCAAAAGTATTTGGCCACCTGCCTTGACTCACATGTGAACTTAAGTGCCATCCCATTCCTAACCCATAGGGTTCACTATGATGTCGGCCCACCTTTTGCAGCTATTACAGCTTCAACTCTTCTGGGAAGGCTGTCCACAAGGTTGCGGAGTGCGTTTATAGGAATTTTCGACCATTCTTCCAAAAGCGCATTGGTGAGGTCACACACCGATGTTGGGGGAGAAGGCCTGGCTCTCAGTCTCCGCTCTAATTCCTCCCAAAGGGGTTCTATCGGGTTCAGGTCAGGACTCAGTGCAGGCCAGTGAAGTTCATCCACACCAGACTCTGTCATCCATGTGGACCTTGCTTGGTGCACAGTCATGTTGGAAGAGGAAGAGGCCCGTTCCAAACTGTTCCCACAAGGTTGGGAGCATGGAATTGTCCAAAATGTTTTGGTATCCTGGAGCATTCCAAGTTCCTTTCACTGGAACTAAGGGGCCAACCGCACGCCATAATAAAAGTTTACGTGGCCCACCACTTCGTGGCTGAGTTGCTGTTGTTCCCAAACTCTTCCATTTTCTTATAATAAAGCCGACAGTTGATTTTGGAATATTTAGGAGTAAGGAAATTTCACGGCTGGCCCATTCTTTCACAAATGTTTGTAGAAACAGTCTCCATGCCTAAGTGCTCGGTTTCATACACCTGTGGCCGGGCCAAGTGACACCTGATTCTGATCATTTGGATGGGTGGTCAAATACTTTTGGCAATACAGTGATCCCTCGCTATATCGCGTTTCATCTTTCACGGCTTCGCTGCTTCACGGATTTTTTTTGCGAGTCGTTCATTGCAGTTCTCAAATATAATCGAAGGTGGCATATCCGTTTATAAAAATCTTCTTGCTCAGAAAAAGAAAGAGCGCCAACAACTGCCCATAACAATGTTCTTCTCTGGGAGAAAGACTCCTGCGCCTTCAGTAGAAACAGACGCTCCAGCGGAGCGGAGTCAGGACGCAGAGGCACAGCTGGGACTGAAATACGCCAGTGACAATGTTTCCAACCTTGTATTACTATATTAAAATTATTGTTTTAAACAAATTTTGGGCTTTAAAACAGGTTTTGATTTTTGGTTTCATTCTATAGTTCAGTATTGCATTGTAAAATAATAAAAAAAAAATAAAGCTGACTACTTCACGGATTTCACTTTTCGCGTGTTATTTTTGGAACGCAACTCCCGCGATAAACGAGGGATCACTGTATAGCGTAGTCAAATGAATACTGATATAATGATCCAGTTGGCAGACAGATTCTAACACTGCTGTGAACATTGCTCATATGCGCCATCAGTAGCATCAGCTATTAAGACTCATCTTTGGCATCACTTTGAAGGGGAACAGCTCTTAAAAAGAGCAGAAGATTCTAGAGAATGTCCATAATGCGAACAGTGAAGTGAAGAAACATGACTTAATATATTGCTTTGAAGCCAATTCGACAAACTAAATTGTCATAATGAAAAAAGTAGAGCACACAAAGTCTGAGGTTCCAGTGTTCGTGGTCTTGAATCCTTGTCTTGAGCCGGAGACCACTCGAGTTCACCGTAGTTAACCTTAAAATAAAGAACATGAGATGTAAAATCATAGACTAAACGTTGGCTGCTACCTAAACTGCTGACTCATCGTACTGTTATGGAGAAAAGGATTAGTTTTCTCCCCGTGCTGTTGCCTTCAGAGGAATGAGACGGAAGCTTCAGTCTTACTTGCCAACAACACGTCCACAGTGTGAGCTCCAAAATGTGAGCCTTGACAAGGTTTATTAGCACACGAACATGTAAGATTACAGTAAGTGTCACATGATAAAACCAAGCATGATATAATACAGAAGGAACATATAAGAAAATGGGGGATGGAGTGTCACAGGATGGACAGGCTGTCCCCTGCTCTCCCGAGGTGATAGAACATCAGTTAAAGCAGGTCAGGGTTCTGCACAGGAGTGATAGTAAGCAGTTACAGCATCGCTATATGAACAGTTTGAACCTAACAGTACTTACTTTCGTCGTCAGAGTCGAAGCCGAACAGTGCCGAGCACGTGTTGAGGGCCTGGTGTTTCTGAAGCTCCTCGACGCTGCTGAATGAAGACAGACATTTGTTGCAGCGCGTCCTCATCTTTTGTTCTCGTGCTTCGCTCTTCTTCTGCTCGTCCTTCGCTTCCAAGGTCTCTTTTCTCTTGTAGCTCCAGTACATATTTATCCTGGGAGGGGGCTCCTCAGTGGTCCTCCTCTTGCGCATGGAGAGGACGGACTCGTCCAGGTAGGTCGAGGGTGGGGGCCGGACGAAGGGGGCTTTTACAAAAGTTGCATAGGAGGGATCTTTGGGGTGGAAAGATTTATGCTCAGTGATGTGGGGCTCTCCGAGGGACTTCTGGATTCCCTCGGACAAAGTGGACATGTCCTCAACTACTCTGACATTCAAAGGGTCCACGACGAGCGGTGGCTTGTTTCGACGGCTTTTGCTCGATGACTCTCCAGCACCGTCACCATCACCAGCACCAGCACCAGCACCAGCGCCATCACCCGCCTGGGAGGAGGAGAACGCTACGGTGGACTCTGGGTTTGCCACCTTGTCCTCACACCCATTAACAGCAGCTTTGCCTCCATCACTGACCTCGGTTTTGGCCGAGTGATTATCCAACGTGGGCCGGTTTTTACCCTCCACAGCTCTGGCCTGTTGGAGGGCGGCTTGATTACAAGACGGTTCCCGCTGTTCTTTTTTATTCTGCAGCCAGATCTCCTCCACCTTCACCCTCTGTTTCCACGGAGCTTCAGCGCTTTGCACCTTCTGTCTCACCTGCAGCTCCTCCCTCTGAGGCGCCGGGACGTAGTGTCTCCATTCGTGGTCGTGAAGACACTGAAGATTGGGAAAGAGCGTCTCGCAGTCTGTGAACCGACACTGAGGCCTGAAGGGTTGGTGGCTACTGACGTGGTCTTTTAGCTCCTGCTGTGTTAAGAAGCGCATGTTACACTCCAAGTGGTAGCAGAAATGTTGAAGAGGAGCGTAGTGGAGCTTCATGTGGTCCTTATAGTGCTCCAGAAACTGTATATTTCTATTAGAAGAAAACAATAAATGTAAAAGTTTCAAACACAACATTAAATAGTGTTATTTACGAACCATCTCATTAATCATAATTGTGCGTTAAAGCTGAAACGCTCACAGTGAAACCACGACATCACTCACGTCTTACCTGGAGCACAGAATGCACTTGTGCTTGCACCACATAAAGGTCTTCTCCAGCACCTTCTCTTCACTGATGTGATATTTGATCGCGTGCTTGGTGAGCGTGCTGTTGATCTTTAAGAAAACTTTGTCGCAGGATTCCGAGGGACACAGGTGGTAAATGCTGTCCGCGCCGTCGACAGCCTCTCCGTCTGGCGTCTCTTTCCCATCCGTTTCCTGCAGATGGGGATCTTTTATAATCACCATTCCATCTTTAATGACCACTTGGTCGTCCTGGAAGTCGGCCTGCTTGAACGTATTTGCGTTCGGGTTCTTGCCCTTGCTGTGAAGCACAGATGTCTTTTTGATGAGAGTGCGCAGGTTCCTGATGATTCGATTTTCTCTTTTGAGGGTCGGCACTTTCTTTTTGCTCTTAGTTATTTGGTTGGTTTTCTGGTTGGAAACGGGGGTCTCGTTTTCGTCCCGGGGCTGATTCAGATTTGCCCCTTTATCCGATTTTCCATTAGTGGCTTTGGTATCCACCGAGGCGGTCTCCTTGTCCGATGGTTTATCTTTGTCCATCTGATCAATGTGCTCAAGAATATGTTTTTTGGCAGAGGAAAACTGATGTAATCGTTTCCCACAGAGTATGCATCGGATTTTGCCACCCCTCAGGTGTGAGAGAGCGTGCCTCATTACATTCAAGCCTTTGTAGTCTTTGTGGCACGATTTGCAGTGGTGCCTCACGTGAGCATATTTCTGAGTACGGAGGGCTTTGTCCCTCCATGTCTGTGTGGACATTCCCTGGAGAGGAAAAGATCATTAAAATCGGCACCTTTAAAACATTTGTCACCTTTCCAAGATTACAAACAGGATATGATGTCATTATCGTTACTGACTGACCTCGGTGTCGGACATTTCTGTTTCCTCTGTGGTCTGAGCTTCCGGTTCGGTGTCATCGTTGAGTTCTTCTGATGCAGAGAACTCAGGAGGCTGTGCGTCTTCCCCGTCAGGGCGATTTAACCTAATACAGTAGCTGTGCACCTGCTCCACTGGAAAACTGGACATGTCAAAAGATTCACTGTCAAATGAGGCATCGGCTTCAACTGCTGGAGTCGCTTGGGGTCCGTTTGGAGGATTTTCCCGGGAATTGAGCTGCGTTTGAGACGTCTCTCGACTCTGTGGAAGAATGCTGCAGCCGAAGTCCATGTCAGTATTTTCCTCAAAGCCGCTGTCTTTCTCAGGATTATCTTCCTGCTGAAGCTGGTGGTTGAACGCCTCACCCTGGTGCTGAAGTTCATTTTTCAGGACAGGCATACCCATCAAATGTCCATCTGTGTCAGTGATCTTCTCCAAACTGAACTCTGTGCTGAATATTTCATTATCAGGGTAGCAGAGCTCTAGTTTCTGTAAAGACCTCCACAGCCGCTTTCTCCCTCTACCTCTGATCTTCTTCTCTGGTACCGTTGGTATCAGCTCCAGTCTTGGAAGACCCTGCAGCCATCTTTTCTTCCTGCCTTTCCTTTTCAAGATTTGGCTCTTCACACATCGCGACAAGTATTCCCTCTTTCTGTTCAGAGGCAGTTTTAGGGAAGCGGAATTGTCTGTGCAGGTGTGATTGTGTCTCAGTGAATAGCCAGTGAGTTTACTTCCAGGAGATTTGAGATTATATCTAAACTCTGGATCTTTACAAAGGTCTCCCTCGTCGTCAGATTTTGACTGTCGCCTCCGTCGTAATCTTCTCCTCCATTTTCTCCTCTTCAGAGGTGCATCGCTGGATGCGTCAACGCGATTTTCAACCGCCGCATTATTACGGTGTTTTATCGGGCGTTCTTGCTTCTCCACTGCTTCAATGGTCTGGCAAGAATCAAGAGCTTTAGTGCAGTCATAGAGGCAGTTGTTTAATAAAAGCTCTTTGCTACATTCATTCTCCTCTTCCTCCTCCATTTCACTGAGAACAGCAGCCTTCAGGACTTTGTCACTCATCAGTTCCATGCAGTGAGCTCTGAGAGTCAGGAGGTTCCAGAACTCAGGGTCGAAACACAGGCGTTCTTTCAACATCTGGAAAACAAAGGTGTTGAACTTTGTTATGCAAAAAATGGCGCTACGACATCGATTAAAGCCCCGACTTTCGCCCTCCTACCTGCAGAATGTGGAACCGAACATTTGTCCGGACAGGGCTGTTGTTAGGGTGTGGTTCCTGGTCAGGAAGCATGTAGAGCAGGCAGACGGTTCTGTAAGCTTCCAGGCTGCGTTCCTGGCAGAAGACCAGCAGCGCACAGGCGCGGCAGATCTCGAGGTCATGAGGCAACAGGAAAGCGATGGTCTTGCACACCAAGGATGGAGTCACAACATCAGCCTGCATGTCGCACAGCTGCAGAGCTCGGGTACAGAGCTCCAGACAGACATGGACGCCTTCACCGCCCAGCTATCCAAAGCAAAGATAGACACAATTAAAAGATATCAACAATGATCTGATATTCACTATATGTAACTTTAATAACCATATATTGTTTAATTATTGAGACCATGAGAAAAGCAGCTCCCCTGTCCCCAGAGGGCACTTTTCATGATGGGTGCATTCTATAGCGCAACTGCGATAATTAAAAAACAGATATTATCATAATGAATATGACTAGCGAGCTACCTCAAGGCAGTATAGCTTGAAAGTTATCAGAACGCAGGTTGCATTTGATTGATCAGTAGCTGCTTATTTAGCAACTGAGGGATGGGCTTTTATTATTATATTCTATGCTATATTCCATCATGATTCAGCTCCTGAGCCTAAGTTAACAGGTCAACGTGAGGCCACGGGCGCCCACTGTGTGTGTGTGTGTGTGTGTGTGCTCGCTGAGTGCACGAGAAATGATTAACACTTCATCAGTCACACATTCTCGTGGTTTAATTAGAGGCATAAACCTGGGCCAGAGGGGGCTGATTTACTTCACACATCACTTTATTTATGTACCACTGTCATCGTGACTGTTTTAAAAAAAAAAATAATAAAATAATCTGATATATATTTTTTTATTTTTTTTTAAATTGCAAACTCCACCTTTAAAAGTCAAGGGTGATAAGCAATTAATCCAATCAATAGGACGTTCAACCGACTGAAATCCACCAGGACGGGAAATGAAAGGAAATGATCCTCTCCGAAGCATTTCTAGTTTGATCAGTTTACAAACTAAAATGTAGTCGTTACCTCTGTGGTGACCAGCTTGATGAAGGGGAAGATGGCTCTGACATTAGTCGCAGACGAAGCTAAATCCAAGCACTCAGCCAAGAAGCCTTGTCTGCTAGGATGAGCCCTGAGATGTAACCTGCTCCAGATAAACACCAGGTCCCTGCAGGAGGCCGACCAGGACAAAAACATCTCTATCACTTGCTGCTACGCTGCTGCATTAATGCCTTCGCTCAGGAAACAGCAGACGTGCCTGAATCTCAGGTGATGGGTGCAGATATTGAGACTCATCGAAAAAATAATAATAGTGAAAGTAATATCCCACAGGAACTTTGGTGATTTCTTACCAGATATAGTACATATCTCCATTGTGCAGCTGATGCTTGAGGAAAGTTTTGCACATTGAAAGCAGCAGCTCATCTTTTTCGACACTCTCTGTGTTGCAGATAATCTCCACTGCGTCGCGGCCATCTATCTCTGCTATCTAATGAAGACAGTGAACGGCGAGACAACGTGCAGTTTATTCAGGCTCTAATTAAGCTGGTTCACTTCAGCAGAATGCAGTCTCCACTTGCTTCCCATTTTCCCTCCTTAATGATTTTCAAATCAATCTTTGCCACTTTACCTCTTTGTGAAGATGCTCATGCAGTGAGCCTTTGTACAGACAGGTCAGGTAGGCTTGGCGGAAATACAGATGCTTCCCTGCTTCGCAATTCTCCAAGCAGCTTTTAGACAGAGCCTTGGCCTCTTGTATGCGTTCGCAGGCTTGCAGGTAGCGCACTCGTAGCTCAAAGAAAACCAGCAACTCTGAGCTCAAGTAGTCCTCAACTGGACAGGATGGAGTGATGCGTTCAGGATCAAACACACAATTCAGGAACACTTGTGCTGCTGTCAGTAAGATTCAGCAAGCTGACAACTGAGGCAGCTGCGCAGTTCTGTTACAAATGCGGATCCAAAACCCAAAGGGCCTTTCTTTATTAGCTGCAAATATCACACTAAATCTAACATACATATTTCTAAAGTGGGTGTTAGATTTAACATTTTGCAAGGAAGCAAAATCTCACCCATCTGCATTTGATTTTGTCATTACAAAGAGCTTTTGTGGTTCCACTAGAATACTCAAAAGAAGTATTTCATCTCTATTTAAGCCAAAAGGTTACACAGCAAACTACCCACTGATGCTGCCTCAGAGGGGAGAACATGCTCTCTCTGGTCACTGACCTACCCTCTTTTGCTGGCAAGTTCTCCTCCTTGAGGATCCTCTGAAGCACCGGGTTCTCCCAGGGGCCACCTGCTTTAATGATCTGCTTCACGTGATGAAGGTAGATGTTCCTGTGCCGACGGAGCTGAGAGTGGCACTCCTGCAGAAAACGCTTGATTTAGAGACTCTTCAGCTCATATTGAATTATAGTTCCAGGCTGACATTTTAAGTTCAGATAAGCAGTCGTTCTTTCTATTTATTATTTCTTATTTGTGTAGCGTGTTTGGTCACTACTGCTGTCTGCAAACATTCAAAATAATCAATCTGGAACAAAATCATACATTCTGGTTGTGATATTACAAATGAGACTAGTTTAATCACCAAATAGTTGCCTGTCCATCAGCAATACTTCTGCCTTTTCCTGTCTGCATCTAAGATCTTTTATGTTTCCAAGGTTCTTCTGGTACATGATAAGGCAGAGGTACCAGATGCTTTTGTGTTTCTCCATGCTAGCAACAGCCCCTCACGTCCAGTATGCAATTAGCATGCAAGTCATATTAGATGCTTTTGCTAATAAATCTGTGCTCTCCTGACCATTCAACATTCAATGAAGTCTTTTTCGACACATTAAACTTCCATTAACGTGATGCAGCTCTGGACGTGGGCTTGTTTATGTTTTCAACCAATGACGTGTGGAATTGATCGACACAACAGGAGTTGTTCTCACCTGGAATGAATCGAGGATGTCTTTTAAAGGCTTTTCCAAAAATTCTTCTTTGCTAAAAAACAGCAACAACTCAAAGAAGCTCCTGCAAGGTAAAGAAGGATCATTCGTTCAGAACAGCTGGTGACTTCAGTGGAGGACACATAATGATAATCGGCCTCTCGTCTCGTCTTCTTAACTGCTTCATCCCTTTCGGGGTCAAGGGAGGGTGCACATATGGGTGAAGGCACGGTCCACCCCTGGATGAGTCACCAGTTCATCATGGGGCCTTATGTGAGCATTTGTGGGTTCGGTACCTTGCTCATGGGTACCTCGGAAGTGCTCTGAAGGTGTTCTGGCACCTTTCCCTGCTACCAGAACACTAAAGCTCGAACTGAGAACCCTCCACTGCTCAGCCCAGTCTTTCACAGGCTGAAATACCACCACCCATAATGGGGCTGGTTTTCCCCATTCCCGACCAAGCAAATACCAAGTGTCTTCACGCGTTCACACGTGATGTTTACCTTAGAGGAGCGGGCTGTTGAGATTATCAAAGCGCACCACACACAGTACAATCAAAACTGCTCAACGGCTGCTTTTTTATCTTCATGTGTTCTCTTCTGATTAAAAAGATCGTTATGCATGTAACCCACTTTAGAGAGAGAGAGAGAGAGAGAGAGAGAGAGAGAGAGATAAGTACGTACAGGGCAAGGCTGCTGAGGACATAATGGACGTGCTGGCAGTCATTGGGGAAGGCGGCCGTGGCTTTGGTAAAGCTGCAGAGAGCGCTCCACAGCACCTTCAGCTGAGGAAGAGGGACCTGCCAGTGACTCGTGTATTCCTCAACCAACTGTTGGGGGGGAAAACACACATACGCTTGTGATATTACCAATCTAGATATGTGACCATTTATTCATAACAGTAACCTTTTTTATTCCCACTGTCACATCCCAATGCATTAGCTCCTACGGTGTGTTGAGTATGATTGATTCAGACATTGTAAGAGTAAATAACGGCAATAATAAATGGAGTTTGCAGGTGCGTTGTTTAATCCAAACAGTATGTGATATCTTATTTAAAGATGCGTATACTAAGCAACCAATTGAGAACCGGCAACTTGTTTGTAAATAGGAAATATCAATTAACAACTGACCAATACACAGAAGTTTAATGAATTATTGGTATTGTTACAGCAACACAAAAGCGTCTACTTGACTTGTTAGCTAAACAAAATTGAATTAAAATGTTGCGTCAGACAGCATCAGAAATACATGATGTTACCGTGGTAGGGGTATATTACATATTCTGTTGGGTTTTAAAATGTATTTACAATCAACCATGTAACCGTCCTAGCAACACAAGTGCATTCATATGCACAGCTAAGCTGACAGCTAACGTTAACGCGCATTGCTAGCGTTAGCATTAAACACGCACCGAGTGTTTGGGTCGTCTAAAATTTTAAAACTTACCTCACAAAATTCAGAGCAATAGCTTTTGCTCCTCGGTGTCGATCCGTCACTGCAATGCCTTTTACACAAGGTGTCCAGAGCTAATTCAAGCCCGTCTGTTTCTAAATCACTCTCGCTGTCCGCCATACTGTCTGCCATATCCAGCGCATACGCGGATGCCAGGTTCGCTCGTCCACATCCCCCTTTACGCATACAAACTGTCCGAGACAAAATAACAAATATCTGGCAACCATTTGCTTGTAACGCTATCAATAAAGTTTTATTTTCTTATCAACATCTATCTATCTATCTATCTATCTATCTATCTATCTATCTATCTATCTATCTATCTATCTATCTGCACCTTTTACTTAGTTAATAAAGCAATAATATATTGTTGTGTTGTATATCCATATTCTATTGTATAAGTATGTTTTGATTGTTCATAAGACAGAGTTGTATTGGAACATCTTTTTCTTTACTGATCAACTTAAGGGGGAGAAAAAACTAATGTCATCTAGCATCAAAATTATCTGCCATCTGTTTTTAAAGCATAATTAAAAAACTGAATTTCAATTAAGGAATTCCATTAGTATGACTGCATAAATTTACAGTTTAAGTAGAAATGAGTTCCTCCGGCACAATACACTGCATACATTGTGTAAAGAAAATATCACTGCCCAGGAGAAACGCAAGTTGTTTTCATGCCAATCAGCTGAAGCTGTATGGAAGAAAGAAAAGACTCATTTATGCCTGGTGCTTGTGCTCCCTGTGGAGCGCTCATCCACACATGCAGTTGTTTTTGTGCTGTGTGGAGACAGATTTTATGACAGCTGTAAACTCAGTGGGTTTGGGAATGCACTCCAAACACTTTCATGCGAAGTGAATTTTTAACAAGCGCCTTTTTGAGTGGCATATGGATTAGGAAACTTCTTCTGCCTGGGATGCTTTTTTTTTTGCTTTTTTTGGCAGTGGCAACCAAAGATGCCTGACAGGAGTCAAAACACCACCGCCTTCTTTACCAAAATATGGTCAACATCTAATTAAATGGTTGAAAGAAATCTATATTTCCTGCACAGTCCAGGGCATCAGTAGGGTTGAACAGGAGGGGTGTTTGTTATGAAAGGCAAGACTTGAAATAGTGGTTCCAATCTAACAACATGCCATGTCTGTTAATTAAATAAATAATCGTAATCATCACAATTATAAGCGCAAGGTAAATTGTGGGGTTCCTAAAACCATAGACTGAAATTACTGTATTCTTGTTGCGGCATTCTCTTGATTGTGGCTCAATCAAAATATAGCTTATTTGGAAGTTTCATATTTTCCAATTATTTTCCTTCTCAGGGTCCTTTTCACTGCTCAGCACAGTTCTGCTCTCTAATACTCAGTTATGCATCTGTTCAATTGTATCCATCACGATAAAAATCACAATAAAAGCCCAAATTTTAATGGGCAATAAACATGGTCAACATCTACAGCTAACTGAATTTGGAGACCTCCTTTATGTTAGATAATTAATGTTTGCATATCGCATTCTGGGCTTTGCATCTGGACAATTTGATAGTCCTGACTGAGGCACATTTTTAATGCCATCCAGTGTACAGTTACAACAAGAGTAACAGAAAATGGGCAACGAAGACTCGCTGTGAAGCTTCCGCAAGTTCATTTGCAAATAGAGAAACTGTAGATGTAGAACTTGGGGGTGCTTGAACTAACAAAGTAACAATCAAGAAGAAGAAAAGAACTCAAAATGCATAAAACAAACCAGTAATATAATTTTAAACGGGGCGATATGAGTGCCTTATAATATGGCTAATACTTAAAGGCAAAATAAGAGGCACGCATATTTTGGTCCAATCTCTTTATTTGCGCGGGTTTGTATGAACAAGACTCATGTTAATCAATGTCTTTGTTCTCATGGTGACGCTGCCTCACGGTCAAATAAAAACAAGTCCTTCTGTTGACCACAAGGGGGCACATTTACATCAGATTTTTACGTTAAGAATTCGGAGATTTTAGTGCATCGTATCAGGATTAACGTACACGTATAAAATATACTTTAATTCATTCCATTCTTTACACACACACGGACCCACCCACCCACCTTTACACACACACACACACAGGGACACACTACACTCATAATTGCGGTCCCCACTGTGAAAATAATAGTTAAAAATAAGAGAAGAGTAGATCAATGTCATACAAATGAGAGGTCTGTTATGAACACAGTGGTAGACAATGACAGGAACAGCATACAAATACTGGTCAGAAATGCATTTAAGTTTATATTGTCTCTCTGGGATACATACACCCTCACATTGACTCATCAACAGTTTCCAACAACATGTGGCCTTTTGGAGGCAGTGAAGAAATAGTACTTCTATTCCTAGGATATGAGTAGGATTAATGTAATGAGGATTTCTCCACCAGTGGTTTTCACATCCATTATTACCTAATTCTGCTCCTGGAGTGTGGGAGTGTAAAGGACTGGGGACTTTTAATGGCTCCAGAAGAGAAAATAAACTGCAAGGGTGGACTGAAAAGAAAACAAACAGCTGTTCTTATGCAGGGTTCCAGTTATCATTTATTGGTAATCATAAATGTAATGGGTTTCTTTTACTTAATAAATACAGGCAATAAATTTTCATTTTTTTGGATGGTGAAAAATAAATTCATTATCATTCTGTGCATGGTTTCCATGGACCAATATCAGGGGTGGAAAGTGGTTATTTCTGCAGGAGATGTTAACAAGAGTCACAACAGGGAATGCTTTAGTATTTTACACATGTTCAGCCAGAAGCCTGGACTCAATAGAGGGAAGTCATTAGAGGGAACGAAGTGGTCAGCTATTTCCAGACCTTTAAATGGGAGTGATCACTAATGCACAGAGCCCAGACCTCGCAAAGGTCAGAGATGGTCCAATTTTTAAAAACCGACATGTCTCTGTCCCTTCAGACACACCAATTAACATCCAGGAAATCTCAGGCTCTTCTATTAACAGCAGGACGAGGAGTTCAATGTGCAACTTGGCTGAAAAGCTCACTGCTGAGCTAGTGTCATTTAAGCTGTGGAGCGTCTGCTGAAGTGTCTGGAAATGGGTGTCAGTCCTTTTCCTCTTGAGATTCTTCGCACTCAGGTGCACTGAGTCGTTTCGCTTTCTCGACAAAGATATTAATTTGCTTTCATGTGTATGTATGCTAGTATACAGTAATGGTGTGAGCCTGCACAATTATGACCATCAGAGGTAATGACTGCACCGTACGAGTCTTTGGAAAGCTTTTTTGAAGTCTTCGTTAAAGATGGTGTAGATAAGTGGATTGATGAGCGAGTTGATGTAGCCCAACCACGTCAGAAAGTCAGCCATCTCCACTGACGTATAGCACGAATTGCACGTATTAACAATTACTTCCTTGACAAAAAACGGTAGCCAGCAGATGATGAAGGCCCCGATAATCAAGCCCAGTGTGTAGGCAGCCTTGCGTTCGCGTGAGCCCGAAATGCGCGGTCCCTGGTTAAACTGACTGCGACGTGACTCGCTGCGTGACTCGAACCGGCGTGACTCAAACAGCCGTGACTTGCCCTGGAGGGATTTTTTGGGTGCGCGCATCCTTTCACGTGGCGGTTCCTCCGTCGAGGGATCGGAGGACTTTTCTGCCGGGCTGAGAGGCTCTGGACTTCGAGGTCCGCCGTCGAGGTCGCCATCTCCGGCTGGGTAGGTTGAGGGGATCATGCTTCCATTGGTCATGCAGGAGTGACGACTCGCCCGGCTGGCCTCCCTTCGCATGTAGAGGGTCTGAGCGGCCCGATAGATTTTATAATAGAGGATGAGAATGAGCAGCAGTGGGATGTAAAAGGCTCCAAAGGTGGAGTACAAGGTAAAGGCGATGTGATGGTGGATGATGATGCACTGGTCTTCCTGCTCCGAATCCTCGGTGAAGTGACGCCACAGTAGAGGAGGAAGCGAGATGAGGATGGACAGAAGCCACACCACAGCCACCATCTGCCCGGCCATGGCGCCCGTTCGTTTGCGGGAGTACTCCACTGCGTCGGTGATGGCCCTGTAACGGTCGATGGCAATCGCAGCGAGGTGCAGGATGGAGCAGGTGCAACAGGTGACGTCCACGCTCAACCAGATGGTGCACATCACCTGACCCATGACCCAAGTCTCTTTTTGGATGTACACGATACTGAAGGGCATAACCAGCACGGCGACCAGCAGGTCGGTCACCGCTAACGAGCAGATGAGGTAGTTAGCCGGGTGGTGCAACTTGCGCGTGACCGCGATGGCGGTGATCACCAGGCAGTTGAGGAACGTAGTCAGAACAGCCACAATGAAGAGGGTTACTGTGAGCAGGATCTTCCTGGGTGGGAGTTTAGGGGTCCCTAGGGTGTCATTACCACTGCCGTTTGCTGCAAACACCCCCTCAGTAAAATTGAAGAAATCCATTCTGAAAGAAAGAGGAGCATAAGACATCAAGGAGCTCAGGAGCTTTGTTTTACAAGACAAATAATACTGATCTTATTGTATTATTCAGAGAAGATTTCATTAAAAGAGTTGGCATTTGTGCACAAATCTTCTAAATCAATGCTATTTGCCTGAGGAAGAGTTAACGTACAGCGGTAGGCCAGGTGCTATTTACCCCAGTTATGCTTAACTAGCAATGATATTGAGATCCCGAAGGATTGGATTTGCTAAGCTGACAATCGGCTGTTATGAATGTCAGGATCATCGGTCCCCAGATATATTTATCAGCTTAATAAGACTTAGGGTTGAGAAATGAGTGAAGAAGAAGAGAGACTGGAGTTAATGTTGGGGAAGCTCCCTGTTAAGTCTGACAACCCCCAGAGTCCTCATCTCACCTTTATTCTCTTTATTTACCTCCACAAATACTATTTAATCCCTCGTTGACTTTGGAGACTAAAGTGTCTGTCAGGGACGAGCCAAACCCAAAGAAGTGAGATTTAAAGGCGTGCATTAGCATATTGGTGTCGTATGGCCAGTTTTGTCCTATAAATCCCCCCTTACCACTGGTAAAAGTGACATTTGTGCCTGTTTCTTAGCTGCACGTGTGTTGGGATGTTGAACTGACCCGGGTGTAAAGCAGATAGTTGTTTGGTTCTCTTATGTTTCAGCTGGGTACAAATACACATTCTGTTTAATTAATGGGTAATTGAACCTGATAGTCATACATTCAATGGTCTTAGATATCTTATGCCAAATATGTTCAAGTGAACCATTAGATTAAGAATAGATGGGGGAAATAGTGTTGAAATTCTTGCCCACAGATGTAAACACTTAATGAATCAGGCAGGAATCTTACCTGTCAGGGCTCCGAAGTTTCGCACCCGGCGTGCTCAGTGTGCAGCAGACGTCCCGCTCTGATGTGCCCTGGCTGTTGTTGTTGCCATCACACCACCTCTGTTACTCATCAAGACCTGGAGAAACAAGAACGCAATGAAAAACATCAAAATGTGAAAGAAACAGGAACAAAAAAGTGAAAAGGTGCAATAGCAACCAAAATACAACTGACAAATATGTCATATGACCTCTCTTCCTGGAATCAGTGTGCTTCTTTGGCTCTGGTTTGGATCTTTCCAAGGCCATAATATTCTCTTGGTCAACAAGAGTTGATCTATTGCTGTAATATGAAATAAACTGTCCAGATATTCCTTTTAATGTAGATCTGCATTGCTAAGCAGCCTAAAGACACAAATGTGAACAGTTGCTATAGAAACATGAGGAATACAGCATTTCTCCTGAGTGCATCGAGAGAGCAGAAGCAGCCAAACTCTGACTCTCAGGTTTCTTCTGAGGGCGCTCGATGAGCAGGCAGGAGGTTTGGGCGCAGCTCGCTTAGATGAGAATTAGGAGGTCCCTAACACAGCAAAATGGCTGATAATAAAACTGACAGTGATATAAACATCTTATTCTTCACCTGTAGAGTCCAGAAACACACACGGAACCAACCGAATCGCCTATCTTCTTATTAGTGTGCAGCTTTAATGCACGTTTCTCCTCTTTTGAAGTGTGAAGGAGAGGTATCGCAGATCTTTCCTGTCGGCTGCTGTCAGACTGCACAATAAACATAACGCCCGCTAACACAATCTGAATATTATATATTCTGATATGTATATTGTATTCACCCTCTGTACTATGTACAGGTACACAGAGGCCGAGTATCCATTTACCTGGATTATTGTAAATATACATCCTCTTTGTATATTCCAAATTCTATTCTATTCGATTTTATCTTATTTTTCTCTGCGTGCTCTTGCTGTTGCACTGTAAATTTCCCCGTGTGGGACAATAAAGGACCTGAATCTGAATCTGAATCTTTTATATCTTTACTGCAACCGAAAACCAAACTATGAAGGTCTTTATCCTTTTTGACTTCATCTTGATCTTTTTTCTGCAGAATAATCTGTCAGAAAGTCATTAAAATGTATCTGCTTCACTTGTGCTAAAGATTTTAAATGAGTATTCTGACTCAAAATGGCACTTATTCTGCTTTCATCAAACACTAATAAAGTTTCTTGCACAAGGCCACACAAAGTTTGACGCAGCGTTTGCATAACCTTCAATTCAGTAGTTAGAATGGCAGTTATTTTTATTTATTTGTTTGTTTTTGTACTCCAGGACTCACACCACTAGTTCATACCTGCGATTTGAGACCTAAATGACAATGACACTGCCTTTCTCTATGTTATAGCAATTATACCCCCTGACCCATTTGCCCTTGAGTGGATTTGAAAGAAAACCCAAACCTACTTAATATGCAGATTACTTTTTGCAGACAGATACTTGGTAATTACTGCTGCTCTTCAGTTGTTCTTGGTGTCACATGAGAATGCACCTGAAAGAAGCTATTCTGTGCCACGTTTGGGCACAAACATATCGGGATGGATGTCGGAGGGCGCCGAAGGTGAGTTTGTCCACGCGCATGGTGCTGATTGACAGTGCCAGCCTGTCATTATGTGCAACAAAGAAATCATCTGCCTTTGTCTTGTCCTGAAATCTAAAACAAAGGCTTTCTGTTCAAGGCCATCAAAGGATAATCCTCAGTTAGTTATAGAGCAAATCAGCTCTCGGGCCTAATCAGAAAAAAAAAAAAAAATAGCCAGCGCCCTTGCTGGCAAAACAGCCTCATTTACCCACTGATAGCTGCTTTGTTTTAAAAGTATACAGAAGAGTCTGCAGAGACTCTCCACATCAGCACGTTAATTGTCGATTCTGGACATGTTGATAAGAGACCGGTGCTATCTGGTCCAATTCTGCAATCTGTACTGTCTGTGCTCCAAGTGCTGAAACATTTGAGATATATTCAGATTACCCCGTGCAGCTGCTACCACTGTCCCCTTTGCACATTTTAATTGCACATTTATCGATTATAATAATAACTGCAGAGTTTTCTAAGTGACCCGATGTGGCTGTCTGGAAGAATTCATTATGTAGTCTCGTTTTAGGAATATTTCCCTCTCAAGTCACATCTGTAGTTAAACGCACAGCGCAACAGACCCAGCTTTAAGCTTTAACTCCAGCCCTCAAACTCCAGGCTGCACGTCGCCCTGTAACGGCCGCAGGAAGCAGGCAGGTAAAGCACCCTGCAGCTTCCTCGTTTACCATCACACCCCAGTTGTGGTGGCACAAGGAGTGACCCACTCAAGCTCGAAACAAGGACACAGGTCAGCGAGCAAGAACACTGGCTGCTACAAAGTGGGCACGTGGGTGGTTACACCACTCAGTGCAATTGGAACGATAGGGCTCTTGTCCAAAAAGCATGTCGACGAGTGTAAGTCGCGCAGTGCGCGCTGGTGTTGTGTGTCTGTGTGTCACTGGTCGCCGCATACTCAAGTCAAAGAAAAATTAAAAGTACCCCGTTAGCATGCCATTACCATCCATATACCTACATTTTAATTAGACTTAGATGGCAGGCACTTTTCAGCCTCCAGAACATTTCAATCGATCTTTCCTTTCACTTATGTATGAGCCTTTAAATGTTCAGTCCTTTTACCAGAGGACCTTGGTATTCTTTCCTCTGGCTGACTTTAGCATTCTTCCTTCATCACCAAATTAGATCAATAGAATCGGATGAAAATACATAAAGCGGAAAGGAAACGAGAGGCGCCGCGCCTGTTTATGGTGCCATGGTAAATCATCCGAATGAATTTTTCATTTTGAACCTTTTTCTTTTCCTTAAGCTGTCGGCCGCACTATCAGCTGTTTCCACAACCCCCTTCCTTCTTCACAACAGCAGTTGGCAGCTTTGGGCCCTGTTCTGAGCCAAACGAGGATGCATTCTTTGCGACTCATGCAGCAGCATCCTGATCTTCAAGGACGAGGGACACGGATGCAGAAGAAGGGCAAAGCCATAATATTAGCCCCAGAGGAGAAATTTCACAGATTATTGCCCCTCAATGCCCAGAGGACACCTGCAATCATTGAGGAAGAGGTGTCAGAGTAACTACGCTGTCCTCCACAGGTGCTTTGAGCATCAGTTCACTATTACCTTGGCAATGCTCCCAGCAACTTTACTGCTACCAGCCTGCTCTCCAGTTTTGTTGGTCCAGCGCTCCTGTAGCTATACTCCCCCTGGAACCCAAAGGCTTTGGCGCTGCCTGGTAATGGGCAATGGGATTAACGTTGCCAAACTGCTAGTTGACATTGAGAGACTGGATTCTGTTTTGGTGCTGTGGTTGACAGGCAATATTCTTCTCAGTGACACCTTGTCTCTTCATGTCGAGGAGAGTCTTTGTCCCAACACATTTCTGTTTACTCAGCCTCATTATTTGCTGGAAAACTGATCCCAGCATGACTTTGTGAAAGACACTTTTTAACGCACTTAAATTCTAAGCATCCAGTAGCTACTCTACAGCCATAAATGGCTCTAGCTCATCCACAGGAGCTTGGGCAGATGAATATTCAGGGTTGTTTATGCCTGCACAAACTCTACACCCCAATGCAGGTCAAACAATCAAGTGAAGCACATAACACTAAAAAGTTGAAGCGGAGGACGTCTGAAAGTAATGTTGGTGCTGGCACAAACACTGAATCATCAATCATGAGCCTCTGCACCATGATCTGTTCATCTTTCATGCAGGCATCTGTTGGTCTTTTTATTTATCTCCATGTCTCCATGTCTTCCCCTGCGCTCAACTTTGAACGTGGACGGATTTTTAAGGCAGAGGCTCCCCGGAATTGAATACACTCAAACTTAACTCGAGAGCACCTTTGTGTTCTTGTCGTTTGTATGAGGATGAACCGTCAAACCAGGAGGAAGCCACAAATATGCCCGGAACACTGGTGACAGATTACGATATCATCAACAACCTATTTGCTGCCGCTGTGCACAGATACATGCTTTAATTCATCAGCAAACATTGTGAGCAAACACTGTTTCCAGCTTATGTCATGAAAAGAAGTCATTTTCATTGTTTAACATGTTGTTTCCTAGTGTGAATCACCTTAATCACAGCAAGGAAGTTGATAAATCGAGCTGTGAAATGAATGGTGGAATTCTTTAATAGCCCAGAGGGACAGTTGGGGGGGGACTGCATGTCACTACACGCTCGGTAATGAATCCAGTGTTCTGGTCGCAGCCACGTGAGGTCTGTCATTGCTGGGGAGCAGGAATGATGTGGCACCATCAGATCCCATCAATTTGCATTTTTCGGTAATTACAGGAAACCATCCACTCAAGCCTTTATTCACCAGGCAGTGATTAAACTCTTCAGCCTGTGTGTGTGTGTGTGTGTGTGTGTGTGTGTGTGTGTGTGTGTGTGTGTGTGTGTGTGTGTGTGTGTGTGTGTTCCAGGATCTGCAGCACTACTTTAAAGTAACTTGAGCAGTTAATGTCTGATTCTGTCGGTACCAAGTTCTGTCACCTGCCGTTACCCTGAGAAGGTATGAAGGTATTCCCTTTTAACTGAGACCCTGAAGGAAGCGTCTCTGCTCCTAGTTCCATGTTTGCCTTTCATTGGAAACCCCTGCATTAAAGCAAAGCATGGCCTGATTTAAAAATGCCGATTTATTGTCTGAAACAAATGAGCTTTACCAAGATTAAACATTTGCGCAGCGGATTCTTTTAATCACAGCCAACACAGAAGAGTCGTTAATGTGTAAACTTCTGTGTGTACGTTGCAAAGCATCACTGGGAACTAGCAACACTGTGCTGGCGCTAACACATCACACGCTTTTCTGCAGAGGAAATCCTCCCCGCCAATGCAACCGTGGCCACATCTGATCTCTTTATGTTTGGCGAGCGGAGACGTGCACGTTTGTACCTACAGCACTGTTAAAAGAGCAGGGAAGCTATTTGAGGTGAAGAACAAAAGTAATCGCTTGCGATTGACTTTTGGATTTGCCCTCACGGCGAGCGCTCCGCCGGCGGCTGCTCGCTCAGGTCACTCTGATTTACAATTATTCTGAAACCTTCATCGCGTTGTCTCATATACACACATGCAGACAGTTTGAGCAGCTTCTTCAGATTATAACTACTTTAGAATGGCTCACTTCTATATCAAGAATGAAACCGTACCTTATTTAAATATGGCCCCTTATACCTCAAGTTCATTACTAGGAAAACAACAAAACAGTTTAACTTTGATATCAGAACAGGGAGAGCTGATAGAATCTATAAGATACATTTGGATCACAGGTACAAAAGCGCTGAAGGTGAATATAGCGGCTGTGTGCCTTTGCTAAAATTTACATATCCAGGTCATTGAAAGCACCCGTTAGTACTGAGCAGCTAGAACACTTAAAAACATAAAGGTGCCCCAATAACAATATTATACTCGCACTTAAACTATACATACTATACAATAAACCTACCACTGAAGCTTCAGTTAACACAGTCACAGCAGCGACTTACACAAATGATGCCGCACCAGTTGGTTTTAGAGCTGATTTACACACAATATAAGGTTTAACATCTAGGCCGGCAAAAGATGAGGTGCAGTTGTCTGGGAATCGTGGTATTAGGACAGTTGTGCTATTGAAGCATCACAGCAGGATATCATTTTGAAGTAATGATGATTGATTGCCAGAAAGCTGGGCATGGAAGACCTGATCTACAGTTTCCCACTTACACCCCCAACTGACAGAAGGAGTTATTTCTGAAGTTATTCTTGTTAAAGAGTCTCATGACATTCTCTCCATTAATGAAAGTATGTAATATCTGCAGAATGTGTAAGTTGATGCAATTCATTGCCTCATTTCACAGATATTCGCCTCATTAATTATGCATTCAGAGTGGAAAGATTATGAAATGACGTTGAAACTTTTCTAGATAAGTCTTATTAGGAAATCTCTAAAGACCATATCAATAAATTAGCAATGCAGCCGTTTCTCTAAACAGCAGAGGAACGGTGAGAAATGGAAGCAAAAAATTCCACAGAGCAGCAACATACCCACAGTTACTACGCCTGTTTATGTGCCCTTCAGCCATTTGGTATTTGTGATGAATATTTAAGCTCAGCTCTTTTCAAAATAGCTGGTGCCTGTAACATGGTGGATCTGGTAAAATGCAGATAGCTTTGTCAGAGCTCGGCACTGAAAAGTTCCGCGAGAGGTTCTCTTAAAAAACAGCAAGAAATTTTCTGTATTCGCAGTTGATTTGTTTTCTCCGAATCTTCAATTTATTGAAGTGTTTAGCAAGGTCATGGTTAGAACTAGACCTTCTGAATGTAACTTTTTAAGAACAACACACGCTTAAACGGGGCCATTGAAGCTGTATATTCTGTGCCAATACAGCCTGCAGCAAATGTCTTTAAACGTCTGCCAGCTATAATGACAAAAACTATTGACAGAATTCGCACTTAAATCCCTTGTCTGCCCCCTTCCTCCAATTACCCTGCCCTCCCCTTTGCTTCAGTTTCCCAGTGTTACCCACTGGGGTGCCAGGGTTTTAGTGAAATACTTATTGATCCTTATTTCCTTTGACAGAAGCTTGTTCGTTCCGGATTGAGCATAAATATCTGTGACTGTTTAGCATCGATCTGGTGCCGATAGTGGTGCAGACTGAAACTAATGGTGCAATTTTCTCTCTCTGTCCTCCCATCATGTAAATATCCAGTATTCCACTGTATTACATAGCATATTAAGTATTTTCTCAGTGAATTGGCATCTGCTTCGAGAGGCGCTGTGTCAGGTTTAAGCATTGTGTCATTAGATAAAAATAACCACCCACCCCCCCTCCCCCCACATATACATTTACACACTCACGAGTAGCTATTGAACACTGACATAACGAGCCACATGAATATAATTTGAGCTCGCGTCATGCACAGTTCCTCCTACTGGGAACTTAATATCCCCTGGTGTCTTCGTATTTCCACAACAGCTAGCGTATAATGAGGAGCCCTTGGTGTAAATGGATTGGAGGCAATGAACCGGATGACTCCACCATTTGGCAGTCAAAAAAGCATTAAAAAATGTATAAATAAGTGAATGTTTTTCATGCAAAAATGTGAGTTTCTGTTTTGACTTCAATGCTGTGCCAGCATTAATCACATATCAATTTAGTTAAGAAGCTGTGGACGCCCGCTGTCCTTGAACGCATCAACAGGCAGCAATGAAGGAGGCCGCAGGAAAAGGTCACTTTGTTTTAGTAAATCTCCTCTCACTTGCTTTGGTGTACATCAAGGTTGGGACAGAGAGAGGTCCTACCCTGATTTGGTTCATAAATGTTTTAATTAAGAAGATGCTGGGAACGTACCCTGGGTAGCAAAAAGGCAATAAAACCAAAAAGGAGCGGGTGCCTGGCACTCATCCCCCGAGTCATTATTTTTTGTGGATCTCTGCGCGTGAGGGAAATGGCAAAAGGAGGGTGATCCAGAGATACGGTCATTTGTGAGGCATGTTTTACTCATTTGCACACGTGCAGAAACCTTCTGAAAAGGTAAATTCAATTACAGAACGTCCCTTTGAAATGCTGCTGACTCACTGCTCTGCGTTGCTGGAAACGGATGGGTGATTAAAACCTGCAAGCTTATAGAAAAGTCTGTTCCTGCAGCAGCCTTTAGTATCAAAAATGAGAGAATTTTCTAACATTGCTGGAAGGGTGGAAATCATCAGTGATGCAGTGGTGGTTAAAATGACAGATTTTCAGAGCCTGGTGATGAACAGAGCCACATATCTTAATGCTCTGCTCACATTATAGATAAAAAAGGTACATGAAAAGGATAATTATTCTAATTATTTGCTTTCAAAATACACTAATAACCTGAAAGCTTTGGTTCTGGAGGTGTTTTGTGCTTTTTACAGATGTTTAGAAAGTGCTTCTTCAGAGCGATGTGTTGAAAGACGTAGGACATTTAACAAACTGGCACTCTCAGCACTGTCACTCGAGGAGAACTATGTGAGCCAACCAGCGCCCCAATAGGAAGAGTCCTGCACTCAATTCCTGCTGGCACACACAGAAAACAGTCCCTGAAGAGGAAACGGAGCGACAGTTGACACCAGGAGAGAGCCCAGCCACAAGATTCATCTTTCAATTTAAAGAGACTTGGGATGTTTTCATCATCCAGATATTAATAAAACACCCGGAAATTATTGGAGAGGAAAAAAAAAGAAGCTCCATACAGTCAAACATTGCAGTGGCACCTGGGCTCATAACAGTCAGACAGGAGCCGAAACACAACTGCCTATATTTCTTTTTAAGGATACCCTGTGATAAAGCTCAACTATTATTGGGTTTAGCCCCTCAGAGAGGATAAATATTACCAAACCCTGTCAGACCTCCATGCCAAAGGACCATCACTGTGAGATACTATGGATTTAAGGGGAAAGGCGAGCTGTCATGATGATGCAGCTTCTGTGAGTTTCCCCCAGAAAGCTCCTGACGTAGCTCGGCTGTGTGCACGGCCTCCGTGTGCCTGTCTGCTCCTCCACTGTCTGTGCACGCTCCTGATGAGATGATTGATGCTTTCCTGGGGATATCTCCCAGACCCGGATTAGGGCATCAGTCAGCTCTTGGACAGCTTGAGGTGTGACGTGGTGCTAGATGTAACAATACATGATATCGCAGAGGCCCTTGATTGGATTCTGGGGAACAGACGGGTGTCGATAACATCAACTCTCTAGCCGCATCAGTTCAGGCATTCCCATGCACCAGCATGACCCCAGAGCTCACCAGCATATGGTTTAATAATGGTTCTGAGTGTCTCATCCCAGCAACAGGAGTCAGGAGACCTCTGTGGAAGGCTGTGCCTCTCCAAACCGTTGCCAAACTGGTCCCACTGGAGGATGGTGCAGACAGCAGAACATGGAGCTCCAGACTGCCTCACGTCTGTCACATGTGCTCAGCACGAACCTTCTCTCCCCTGGACGCCAATGTTTGGTGTTCTTTGGCAAAGGCCCGCCAGGCAGCACAGCGCCGCGAGCACAGACATCGCACCCTCACGCCGTCGTCGTGGCATCTGTCTCCATCAGAGACAGAAACATGCACAAGGTTGGCATGCTGGAGGTCATTTTATAGGGCGTTGGCAGCACTCCTCCTGTTCTTCATGCACAAAAAAACAGATAGTGGTCCTGCTGCCAGAAAGGAAGAGCAGAGAGAAATGGTCTGCAGAACCATCCCATAATAGAATCTGTCTCACTAATTGCCACTCCTTACCACCTGTTGTCCCATTTACAGCAGTAAACTTACTTTGCGATGTTTACATGTTGCAAGTTATATACTCTAGGTGTAACTGACTTGGGGGTACGGTGGACATTAATAGCATTAAAAATCATTAGTAATACAAAGTAATACTGCTTAAAATGGTCACTGGAGTGATAAACTTGTCTGTGTGTATATGAATTTAAAAATAATAATATAAACACGGTAGCGTAGTCTGCAGCGGACTAGGCTGAGAAGTGGTTCAAGCCCCGGTGTGGACAAAGCATGGAAGGTGTTCTGGTAGCAGGGATAGGTGCCAGGACACCTTCAGATCAGCGCCAAGGTACCCTTGAGCAATGTACCGATTACCCTAAATGCTCACATAGGACCCTGCAATGAGCTGGCGTCTCATGCAGGGTGCACCCTGTCTGTGTGCAGCTGGGATGGGTTGCAGTGCCCTCACCCTGGAAGGTGATATAGTGGCCAAGAAAAAAATATATAAAATGTACTTAGATGTTTCCATTTTAATGGCAATGGTGCTTTCAATGTGCTAAATTCTGCACCGGACAGGTGGCAACTGATTCTGACTCTGTGACAAATGACAGATATAGCAAAGCTAGTGAAAAAAAGTCTTAGCAACATTGTTGCTAGGTTGCATGTAAAATCTTTTTGCTCGTCCATTAATTTGGTTTCTCAGCAAGCAACTGAAGTCTCATTAGCCTCCGCATTTGCTGGAAAGCGTGCGATACGAACCCGGCGCTGCAGCGAGACACGTGCTGTGATGTAAACAAAAGCTACAACAGCTGCCTGTAGACAACCAGATGAACGCTGCTGTTAGCAGAGAGAAGCATGCTTCTGCCACGCTGCAGCAGTTTCTCACGCAGCACCCAGCCATCTGTGCTTGCCCCCATTTTTGGTTTTGCTTTTTAAACTAATGCACGTCATGTTTATTGTTTCTAAATTCGATTTTAAAGAGCAACATTATAGCGCGCTTTTGAATACCATATACTGTTTAGGAACATTCTTTTGTAATTTAACAGAACAGTTAATTAGGGGGTTTTGCAGCATATGCTTGCTCAGTTATCATCTAGTCTTATGTACATAATTGACAATCAGCAAAAAATATACAGTATGTATCACATCGTTTTATGTGTGACATCAAACTTTATCACAGTTATATCATATCCTGTCATCATGGCACTGTACACCACGAAGTGTGGCGGTCCTATTTAGAAGCCCTACAGACACTTTGGTGCCTGCTTTTTGAACACTGGCACAGTAATCGACTCAAGGTGCTTCTATACAGGATTTATGTAGGATTGTTTAGAATTCCGCGCATGCACAAGCCTCTAACTAAGCTCCTTAAGGAACTATGTCAACAATACATAATGTGCATATATAAATGTTAATCCTGTCAGCAGTCATTTCCATCCTGTCTAACAGCTCACATTCTATGTTACTGGCCTTTGGAATCCGCTCATATACATAATACCAGCAAACATTCATTAGTTATTATAAAAGAGGGATGGATATGGTGCAGAGCTGCCAGGTGCAGCCATAACTCTCTGCATTTCTCACTCTCAGAAGGACATTGAGATTTTTTCTATTGGATAGATGCTGAAAATATTGTCAGATGTGTCAGAAAAAGATGAATAATGCTGCAAGAATTTCAGAAAATGTGGAAAGAAAAAGCCCCACAATCATAAAACTCATTTTTCGGCAACATGGTGCATCTCCAACACTCCCACACAGAGTTGGGCGCTTTGAAAGCAACAGGGATGAGTCCTCAAGGTCGCTGCGGATTCTCAAGAGACTGAATAATGCATCGCTTCACAATCGCACCCACTTTTTTTTCCCAAACACGTTCAATCGGCAGAAGCACTAAAAAACTCTGGCGCGTCACTTTTGCAACATGAGATCAATTGCTGCTCGCTCGTGAGCGGGATTCATTCGGCTGTTTTACCGTCAACCCTCACAGGCGTCTCCAGAACTGACGCATCACTTGGGTGTCAGTCTCCAGCTGAAACTGCTGCAGTTGAGCTGCAGACGCGCGTCCTTCTGAGCCTGAACCGCGGAGAGCCGAGGGGAGAAGCCTGTGACAACATTGACTGTCGTTCCAATAAGCGACATCTTTAGGAACACTTCCAGAGTTCAGGGCTGGCCTGAGCATTCAGGACTTCCCTGGCAACACGCTGGCACCCTGGTTTGGATGCTCGGATACTTGATGGGCAGCACGGATAAAAATCCTCAGCCTGGTGAGGCAAAATGGTGGCAGGGACAGAACATCAGGGCTCGGAATTGTAAGGAGGAAAATGACAACGGCTTCTGCTGGTGCGTCATTTGGTCTGCGCGATTACATGGTAGCTGCTTTACATGTTTATAGACAGAGGGAGTGATGTACAATGTTTTACTGACTCTTGTCTTTTTGCCATAGCAACACCGCTTCAAGGGCTGTGTTGCATGTCTTTCCAAAAGCAGCATATTTTATGTTTTTGCGTTTCCTGTCAGCGGCTCGTATGTTTGACGGGACATCGGAAGATTTCTGCAGCGACGTTTTTTTCAGTAAATACTAAAAATATGCGCGAATCGCTAAAAACAGACTTTACAACGAAGATTTTTGTGGCCATGTTCCATCAATAAATACTTAAAAATAGGCACATCATTTGGAGACCAACTCCATCCATCTTCTTTTTGCAGTTTCTGAAGATTCGAACTCCCACTCAGCTGCTTTGGACAAAGGCGTGATGTGGGTTCGATGCCCTCCCCTCCAGCCCACACACAAACACAAAAGTTCGCTGACAGTGTGAATGTGGAGTTTCAGCTTGGATGATTGGACTCGTGGTGGTGGAGTGAGGTTAAATCTTTTATTTTTAAGTCCACTCATTTAAACTCCAGCTCAAAAAGGGAGACCAATGGTCTCTTCTGAGGTTTTTGCAGTCATAAAAAGCACAACGAAAAGAATACAGCACGAAGATAATCCAGCTGGAAGGTGCTGCAGCGCTGGGCTGCATGTGTGAGCCCACTCACAGTTCCGTTGGCTGCTGAGCGGTTGGCCGGTTGTCAGGCACGAGCCCTCTGGTGGTCGTACTACTGGGGGGGGGGGGGCGATGCCTACTGAGCGGTTTATATGCTGCCATGTGCATTTTGTGTGAAGCCATCTAAAGCAAACTGTCCTAGCTAGTTTTGGCCTTGTGGTCTAGATGAGTGTGTAGCTCCAGGAGCACAGGTAATGGCTGGAGACAAGACGTCCCCTCCAACACCACAAACAGCAGACTAAACCAGCTGTGTCTCAAAAGGGAAATCATGGATGGACGGAGCAACCGACTTCTGCTTTAGCTGCAACTGAACAGGATTTAGCAACGCGCCTCTGACAAACCCTCAAAACCTGATCAGAAAGGATGGATCAACAGACAAGTACAGGCCCCTATCTGCTGCAGCCTCCACTGCTCATCAGAACAGAACTTATTTTTGTCTTCCCAAATCTGACATTGAGGCCACGCTCACAACGCGCCAAGTGCCACAAGTCACGCGCTGTCGTCCTTTGTCAATCATTTCTAGTAGAGGCCTAAATAAATGCAATTTATGTGAGAAATCCACACGTCAGAGAGCGAAGGCAGTTTGTCCACCAGGCAGTCACGAACAGCAAGAAATGAACAAGTTTTTGATGCAAAGAGGTAAAAAGCTACGCTGTGCAGGCAGCCGAGGCTCAGAGAAGATAGCAGTGGTCACTGGGATGAGCCGGAGGTTGTCGGCTTGATCCCTGAGTTCTGTAGCAAACATAAGTGTCCTTAAACATCATCATGAACCTTGAGTTGCTCCTGTTTCTGTGTTAGAGAATCAGGAATCGTAGTCATATTATGTCAACACACATCGGATCCTTAGAACATGACCTGAGATTGTATAATCTTTAATCATTTTACCTTCTTTAGAATGACACAAGTCCACTAGACTGTAAGACAAGTAAAACAAAAGTAGATTTTGTTGTTCTACCCATCAGTCTTGCAGAGACAGTACAGCCTCTCGGTGCCACTAGCAGCCATAAAAGCTCTTATTCTTCTTCCATTTTGAATCAGGGTCTGGTTCAGCTCAAGGGTTCTTTTTCTCAACCCAGCCAGTTGATGGACTGTCTTGATGTCTTAATCTTGAACAACAGGTGCCCCAGAGATGCTTTTGGGCCAGATAAAATCTAGTAAATATATAGAAGGTGCACAAACTCTCTCTTATGTGGTGGCTGCTGGTGTTCGACTTGTCACTGAGAGTTCACTCGGCGCTACATTTGATTTGACGACCAATCAAGTGTCTCCAAACTGTCCCCCATTTCCAGTCGTTCAGCATCCAGTGCATAACTGCTGATCTGAATTGTCATCTGCTTCGGATGCTAAGAACATTTACTGCTAAAGGGGATTTCTGGAAACATCTGAGTTGTTGACAGGAGGAAGACGTAAACGTGCATGGATATGCTCAGGCATGCGCCGGGTTTATAGAGAAGCAGCCATAAACGTGGTCAGTCCATAAAGACTTAACCGATTTATGTTTTACATGTGATAAAAAATAACTATAAGCCTCAAGAAGAAACATGCTGTCACTCACTGACTCTTTTACCAGCGAAGAACATTGAGAATGTCTCTGTTTTGAGATCCTTTGGGCACAAATCGCCAATGAAATAAAATGATGGGTGTTTTTTTGTTTGTTTGTTTTTTAAAAAGGAAAAGAGCTACCAAAACATACAGTCTTTACTCTCCTATACTAAACCTACTAAAAAATTCAAACATGCTAATAAATAGCCCGGACAATTTTAGAGGCTGACCTCTGATTGATGTTAAAAATGGTACAAATGAAACAAAGTACCACTAAATACATCCCTGTTAAACAAACAGCACTTTTCTTTGGTTTTCTTCAGACAGGTTATAATTCATATTTGTGAAATATTCATGTCAAGCTCTCATGGCATCCAGATAACAAGTGATTTAGTACATACAAAAAGCTCCTTTCCATTACATGCGTGGACAAAAGCCAATGTGACTATATGACTGGAATCAGCGCTCAGGATTTATCAAATTGAGTGCATTAGCACTCACTTCTGGGGTCGATGGTGTGCAAACATTGATGTTAATAGAGACCTCGTTGTCAGGACGCCTTCGTCTTTCCACCACTTGACTTCAGCAATGCAACATCGGAATCAAGTGGGGTCAATTTTTTGTTTATTGTTTCCATTCTGTTTCATGCTGTTTATCAAGTTTGAATGGTTTGTTGTTTTCCCAGCATTGTGTTTGCGTTAAACGGTGCCTGTTAGCGCTCGATTTCACCTGAAGCTTCAGTTCTCCGTCGATAACTCCTCGGTCTGCGGGTCACCAAGCGTTGCATACATGTTCATTTCACCATGTTATATTTTCACTCATGGAAACACTGACAAAAGCACACGCCCCAACAGTCCAAAGTGTACATGCAGCCGCAATAAAAGCATGTAAATCCAGTCAAAGCACTGTAATTCTGCGCAAAATTCAGCGGGACACGATGGCATTTGTTCATCTCCAGTAAAAGCGCGTTTAGCAGGTTAACACAGGCCAGCCATCCACGGCCCATCCGCAGTCTGGTATAATCAGCAGCTACACCGTGTCATTGGCTCGGCTCAGCAATGGTGTCATTATTTTTCTTTCCCAGATAACTCCAGCGCCATAATTAAGCGTCAGGAATAAATGTGTCTTTGTGGCCAAAACCAGTCCACCGTGGGGACCTTTTCAGCCCTTCAATAAATGAAAGGTGCTAAATGTTGTTAATCACCTGTTGGTCTTGTCCTGCATATATTAAGAAGCCTTTTTCCTTGTAAAGGCTTCATCCCTGTGAGCTAATGCCAGTGATGCTGTGGTCAAAGAGCATATCAAGATGTCTGACAGCAGACCAGAGCCTGCGTTCTGTTACAGACCTGTCATCCTCCCTTCCCCTCACCAGCACCATTTTATTGTTGCAGGACGCCGCAGAAATATATATTTCCCATATCACCGCCAGACGTATTGGACATTCATTCACTGGTAATCAATAAAATGTTGCATCTAAGCAAATAATCTTCACAGAAGCCTCTGATAATAAAATCTCGCGTGGAAATGGGATTGGCCATTGAGCACGTGCCCAGTGACGGGAATTCACATGAAAACATATGAAAAAAATTATGCCAGTCACTCGCTGCTGTGCATCTCTTACTGTTTTACCTTTTTCTATCACGACGAGCCAGTCCGACGGTCTGGTGAATCCTGTGCAGATGCTGAAACACACCCCTCACATTCACCACAACCTCCAGAATCCACAGTGCCTTTGGTGTTTTGGGGGGTTTGTCCAGGAATGTTGCATAAGTGGACCTTCTGCTGGTCAGTTAATTGCGGGAAAAGCCTACTTCCAGCTGGAAACTGTCAGCCTTGTGAATGTGGCTCACTTTCAATTATGTCTGTCACATCTGTAGATTTCCAACAAATGTGGATGCAGAACATCCCATAACTTGCATTCAGCCCCCCTGGAGAAGCCTCAAATAGCCATTTAACGAAAGGGAAATCCTCACGATCACTGCGTGAGTCTGCACAAAACCTGACAAACTGAATCACTGGCAGCTTTTTCTCTTTTTGTCTTCACTGCCAAATTGAATGCCCCTCTGGATGTCTCAGACTGTCTGAAAACAGCAGCTGTCCTCAGACACATTATTAAATGTTTTAGAATGATGGGGGAAAGGCATGATTCGATACTCCCCTCAAAGCATCATGAGGGACAGCTCTGACTTTATCATATTAAATGAAAATAGTTGCGCACAGCGAGGTGGAGGCGACGCGGGAGCTGAGATTAACACAGAAGCACATTTCAATGGATAATTATGAAGAAAAAAAAGAATTAATTATGTCATAGCGATTTATTTTGTGCAGGGACGGCTCCCAGTGCAGGACAAGAAAACTACTTGCCAAAATTCGGTGCGTCAATTCAGCAACTGCATGAGCGCTTATCGCGCAATTGAGGTTCAAAGTGTTGAAATGGGCACTCACCGGGCTCCCGACGCGGACACAAAACTGACAGCAGAAGAACATTCCATCCCCCTGTTAGAGTCCCTTCACCGCTGCGCAGCGCTCCCGCCGACACCCGTGTGCGCTGCGCCGGAGCGCGGGAAGGGGGGGGGGGGTTGCGCGCACACGGCGGCACGCCTCCTGGCCGTGCGGAGCTTCGAGAGGTGCGTCAGGAAGGAGGAGGGATGAAGACAAGATAAAAGTAGTGGCAGATTTACATACTTTTAAATCTCTGCTGCGCGTTGAATTGAACATTTCCAATATAAAAGCAATAACTTTTAACAGGTGTATTAGCTAATGAGATATTGGCCACGCGACTACTTGATCTTCAAGGATCTTCTTGAGGCATTTATGAGGAAAGTAAATTATTTCTTTACTGCGTCACTGCAGCTGGGAAATTAAGCAGAACACTTAAATTCCTTAACAACAACCAGGGTCCCCTGACAGGGGCCCATCACTGAACGTGCCTCTGTGGCAGGTGAGTGCAACCTTTTCATTAGGGAGATTTATATTTGACAGGCCGCGGAGGAGAGGCTGCAGCCTGGCAGAAACAGCACGCATGTCGAAAATGTGATATTAACAACTCCGGTCACAATTTCACACCTTTTTAAATACATGTAGAGGGTGTGAAAGATGTGCGTGTTTCCTGCAAAGGTGATGGGGTTGAAGAAAACTCCGTTTTTGTGGTGTGTAAGGATTCGGCTGGTGGTGGTGATGATTAAGGACGCGGAAAAAGGAGCTTTTTAAAAGGCGCCATTGAGTGATCCTGAGTTGGAGGTGTTGAGCGCCATCCATTTCGTGGCTCCCCTCCCTCCGAACGCTGCTCTGCTTTTTATTTTAACCGTTATGTAAATGTGTAGACACTTTGTCTTCAGCAAGAAGCCACAGAATGATGCTCAAACCTGCACCACGCAGCTGTTAGGGGGACATTTGTCCTCCCAAGTTGAGGGGATTAAAATGGAGACGGCTGAATGTGATGTGCATGCTGATGCCCATCCAACTCCTGAAACATTAAAAACATGCTGACATCACAACCAAAGACTTGCCTTCATCTAATTTTCCAGTGTTGCTAAAGAAACAAAGAGCTGCTCTTCTCTGCGTTTGCTGCAGTGCAGTCGCTCGATGGCTGCTGCCTACAACATCCATATTAGTCACTGCGAGCCAAATCTCTTCTGCCAAATGATCCAAATCTTTTTTCAAATACAGACGCTGCATTTTAGGACAAGATGCAGCCCGACTCAGACAGTGTCCCCTGAGAGGGGGAACTTAAAGTGTCTCTTTCTGTCCCTCCTTTAGTCCCTGAAGCGGAACACATGGCTGCAGTTACTTTGAAGAAGTTTGGCTGTTTTTTTTATGTTTAAAAACACTCCAGAAAAAAATGTTGGGCTTCCAGAAATACATCCGGCACTCCTGCTCTTGTGCTCCTTGACCATTAGCTGTACAGTGGGTGTTGAGAGCCCTTCTGTGTTCCCTGGGAGGACCACTCTGGAGTAACACAACAGCATCACGAGAGAAACGTATAAAATGATGGCTCGTCTTAATAATTGTGTGTTTTGGTTTGAAAGCTAAAAGTTTCAGGAGAAAAATGTATGAGACGAAGTCTTGCAAACATATTGAATGTGGCTCTAATAGTCTTATTGCGAATATTTACACACAAAACATGCATAATGTGGCAAGCATTGCTTGGAAACTGGAAAGTTTATCCAGTTTATTAAATGTTCCAGAGCCTGATGTTGTTCCAGAGCCCTGTCCGACCCCTCGCTACCAGATCTTACATGAGTAAAACATTTAAAATATATATATATATAAGTACATATAGATCAGAAAGGATTAAGATCATCAAGAAATAAGGTAAAAAGTACTGTACACGCAACACTATACACATTGAGATCAATGGGTGATTGATGATAAGCATCAGCATAACACAATCATGAATCAATATCAGCAGCTGGAATATTCTCAACAGTTTAAAAATGGATTCCAGCAAGTGTAGAATTTTTCAACACATCCTCTGATAAACTTGATCTTTTCCAATAGTTGGTATATTTAATAGTTTTCAGTATTTTTGGTTAAAATGGCCGCTCCAGTAGCTCTTCTGACTCTATCGGAACTATCGGAGACAGAAAGACTCTGGAACAACAAAAGTGTTGGATTGGCCTCCTCAGACCTCGACGCTGCCCAGCAGATTTGGGTACGTTGGAGAAGAAGTAGACAAATTTGTTGGAGAGTCTAAGGAAAGCCTTTGGCTGCAGTTGCAGAAGTTAGGAAAGAATTTTATTGTTTTAGTGCTCAGGATATATACTGACACTGAGAGGGTTAGTAGTTGCTGCGTAACGGAGGAACCAAATTCAGGTTAAAGGAGGACACACACAGCAGGACTCACCTCATCTGAGAGTTGCTGTTCACAGAGCAACAACCCGCATACGAACATTATGAAATGAAATCAGTTCTGGAGACAACAAAAGGTCCATATTTGTAGATGTTGATGATGTTGATGACGGCGAGCATGTATAGGATCAAAACGAACAGTTCGATGTTCTAAAGGTGAAAGGAGCTGGGATGGGCCTCTCCAGAGGAAGACCTGAGAGTAGATAAATGGGCGTAGATAGAGAAGATGATGCAGATGATGGGTGGAGATGGAGGAGGATGATGCACTGCGGTGATCCTGAGGGGAAAAGCAGGAATTTATCCATCTGTCAGGTGTTCTAACCATTTCTGGCCACCGCTGTCCTGCACATCCTCCTCTGACTGGGTTTCATGCGACAGAAATGTATCTTTAGGAAAGTGTTTATGCTTAAATGTTTAATGACCTTATGTTATTCATCAATACAAGCTGAATTTCTGCTGGTTTCAACTGAACATCTGTCCAAGTCCTCCTCAATAACATTAGAGAGATTATGACATAACCAGTGAACTCCTGTAATAAATATTGGAATAAGCAATTAGATGTTATTCGTCATCAGCCTCCACTATGGGCTTTTGGCCCTGCATTTTCCCAATAAGAACCATAATCTCCTGCTCCATGAACTGGTGAAATGGAGCAGAAATGTTTTCTACAGCATCGAATGAGAAGAGTTTGAACTCTGCAGCACCACAAAAGATCCCAGGTGTCAATAGCAATGAGAGAATCTCACTCTCAGTGAGCTCCCATGTTCTGAATGAAGGGCTAATTAAGACCCACCAGAGACAGGGGAGGGGCCCGAGGGCCCAAACTTCAGGTTCCTCGTGAGCGTTGCAGTGTTGGTGGTGAGTGAATCAAGAGAATGAAAGGTCAGAGAGTGTGTCGCATTCCTGAGAGATGCTCCGTGGCCTCCTGCCAGCATCCCTGAAAAAGATCCATTTGCAGGAAACTCCAAACGCGGTGAGACAGAACATTAAACGCTGCCTTTCACTACGGCTTCTGCATCCATCGCCATCCTCGGCCGGGCGCAACGTCATTTCTCTGAGTCACCTCAGCACGTGGAGCAGTGATCGCTTCATTGTCCCGCGCGTCCTTGAGGCCCACGGAAGGGAAAAGAGGGATCGTGATTGGCTGAAATAGCCTTGGCAGAGGATCAGCAACAGGTGTATGTGAAAACTATGAGGAAGAGAGGCAGAAATAACAAGAAATAACAAGTCACTTGAGAAAAACAGAGGGCGGAGACTGAATATTGGGTCAGCGTGCTCACTGCGTGACAACATTTCTGTGGAGGCGCTGGGAATGTGAGCTGCTCACAATCACCTAACGGAAAGAAGGAATTCACTCAGTAAGAACAGCAGAGGCTCATCGGAGCAGCAAAAACAGTTCTCCTGGTGTTGCCTCATTAACCGGGACGGGTTTAACTGCCGTAAAGTGAATGCTCAACACTTCCTCCTCACGACTACCGTCGAGGTGCCTGGAGTGATCGGCCTGCACGTCTGTTGCTGCTGATACTGGGGGGGCACGGGCATGCTTGAGGTTTGCCAAGCAGCCTCACAAACTAGCTTCATTGTTTTATAAAAACACTCTGATTTTGCATGTGTTCATTGACATCCCACAGTTTTTCCATTAATATTTATGTTTAAACACATGTATGTAAAAGAGAGGCTGAAATATTTAGTTAAATTGATTCTATAGGCAACCCGTGCTCCCGTGCCTGAACCCAGATCTGCACGTTACAGTGAGATGGAGGAACGGGCGCTACATTTTGATCAAGTAAGAAGGTTCAAATTGTTGTAGTGATCTTATGTTTTATTCAGTGATGTTTCTGCTGTTGGAGAGGGAAACGAGGACTGAGGCTGTTGAGCGCAAATGAGTTTTTGGAGAGAAACTTTAGGTAATTAAGATGTAATCACAGGCAACATCTGAAAGAGATTAAAGACTTCCAATGGCAAGTTCTCAGCAACAGTTTCCAAAGACTGGTGAAGTCCCCCCGGAAGCACAAAAAGGTGAGAGCTGTGCTTTTGCTCAATTTTCCCGTGACTTTCGAAATATTCGGACTCTGTATTTACTGTAGAGCTGTGCACGATAAGATCCAAGGTTACGGAGCAGTAAAAGATGCGTAAGTTGTGATGACACCCCTGCAGAGATGTCAGCCTCCTGTGTCACAATAGCTCCAAAAGGTGGCGATTAAGCCTCATTTGACTCAAACGGCAGCTGTCAGCGTGTGAATTGTGTCTGACGAAGCCAGCCGAGTCGTTTGCCGAACCTCGGACTAATACACTTCTTTCTTTTGTGCACAGGCCCGCAAAGCTTTGTTGATATGAACTCTATCTTCTCAGGCAAGACGATTTACTGGTAATTAAAGGCTCGAGAGTGAATAATCACCGAATAAAAAAATATGTTGTTTTTTGCTTCCTGTATTAATAAACTGCCTTCTAATGTTTCGTAAATGCACCAGCTATTTTTGCCACCTACACAACTGCGGCACAACCTCAGGTCACTTGTGTAACATGAGAATACTGGGTTCTCCAACACCAGCTATTAATCACTGAGAGAGACAAATGGATGGCACGACATTCTTTAATGTCCTTTCCCAACGATTCCCAGCCCTCAGAATTTCTTCCACCTGACAAAGTGTTCATGAGCCAAACATGCACAACCTTTCTACCCCTGAAGCTTTTAAAAGAGTCCGACAACAGTTGACTACAATGGTTTTGAAAGCAAGCGCGTCAAACATTAAACATGTGAGTGCACCTTGTCCAGTAGCCTGAGTGTTAACAGGACAACTGAAAATCGAACATTGTCTCACTTTTTTTATGAAGCTGATCCATAGTCAGTGCCATAGATCTGAAGCAAATGCTCATTTTCATCATTTCAAGCAGTGCTTCCTATTCTAAAACAAGACTTTTTTTCTCTGCATGAGCACCTTTTTTAAAAAATCTGGGAACGCTTTAGAAACATAATCACCATGAATTAACTTAAGAAAGAAAAACGAAATATGGAATCTGAGAACACTGAAGCTACAACGTGAGGCAGTGGTGCACACGTTTAGAACAGCATTGGATGAAGATTTATTTACTTATTCATTTATTTGCTGCCTTTTCCGTAGACGCATACGTGAATCCTGATCCTACTCCAATTGTGACGGCTCAGAGTTGGTATGCGTGTGCGCTGCTACTGCTAATGGCCTTGGGGGAGTCACACAAAAGGTCAAAGTGTTTGTTGCAGTATAGTTCAAAGGTCATTCCATCCCTCACTTTTATAGACATTTTGCACAGTTTAAAGCCATTTGAGCAATCACCAGCTGATTAGTGTTGCGGCGTCAGGCAGGTATGTCTGGTAACGCTTCCTTCTGCAGATGACTTCTTTATCACGCCATCAGTACGGCAGCAGTGTGCTCCTAATCAGGATGATTACAGCGCGATGGCAGGACAAACACAAAGGACATTATCAGTATGATCATAGACCGATGAAGGTATATCACCCACACATTGACCCGATTAGTTTACAAATTTTGTCTCCATGGTTACTGGCTTTAAGGTTCAAAAAGTGCCTTAAAGGTCACGACACATGAGTTGATGTAGCAGGAGGATGCGTAAGTTGTATGAGAGCTTGAGCTCCTCTCAGGTATCACTGACTAGCACCTGAAGAAAATGGGGGTTCTGTTTTTCCACAGAAGTAGTAAAAGGTCTCCTGTTTGCCATCTTTATCTTTAGAAAAGTTTCCAAACGGAATGACAGTCACTTCACAAACTACCGGTATATTTAAAAGTTGCAACAAGAGTCTCGCCCGCGAGCATCCACACCAGGTCGCCCAGCTTGGCTCTTGGAAACAAGCAGCAGACAGGTTATATATTGCTCATTCGGTCAGACCGTGGATGGAACTTATCATACATACATTTCAAAACATCCTACCTTGCTTGCTATTCACCCCGACGCGGTTTTGTTTATTCATTGCTCGGGGCAGCACTGATGCGTGTGACACCTGAGCCTCTTCAGTTCTTCCTTTGACTTTAACATTTAATATAAAAGAATCTGGGGCAAGTTGCTTCATTTAACCCACATGCATTTTCCTCGCATCAAATTTAATCAAGCCATGACGTACAATTGTTGCAGTATTTTCAAGGTAAATACGCCAACATACATTGGTGCATCTTAACAACAGGTGCAGTCTATTTGTATGCAGATGGTCTGTCGTCTATTGACACCCTCCCACTCTGTGAGCTCCACTGCAGCTGCAGCTTCCTGTACTGTCTATTTTTACGCAACCGGAGCTGTTAACATATTTACAGTTGACAATTAGCATAGGGCTCAGCTCTGACTGATTGCCTGGCATGTTTTCTATTTAGTCATAAAACCAACCATAAACCCCGAGGTCATCGCAGTTAAGCTGAGAGTTCATTTCCTTTGACCGGGGTCGTATATTGAACCGTATGAGGAGAGCTTCATTTAATTTTAATGGCATTTTTTGGGGGGGGGGAGTGGGACAACTGAAATGTTGTAGAGATGCAAAAAGAGAGGAATTCTGAATTTAGGATTAATTGTCCACCATAAAGTATTAATAGCTAAATGGTGATCTATATTAGAAATGTTGCCATTATTCATTGTACATTGTAGAAAAATATCACACCTTGTGATTATTGTGCTTGGTAGGTGGAGCAGGGGTCACAACCATTGGTGCCTATGCCCTGAATAGTTGCACGCTGCTTGTCTGGCCTGAACAGCAGCCTTCAAGCTGCACCGAAGATCTCCGCAGTGGTCTGTAGTCTGCGTGTAATGGCGTGGAGAATTGCATCATTGGTAGCTGATAGCAACAATCTCGTCATAGTGGGTGTTTTCACTGAAGAAGACAATGTTCTTGTATCACAAGTTTTAATGTGATTTAGTCACCTTTTCCATTCAAAATCTCTTGTTCTCCTCAAAAGGCTTATGAGGAAAGTATACCTCGTAACAAAAGATATGTCAATGACATTCGATGCTGTGAATCGTTCTCTGGTGACAACGTCTAAACTTGTCCACAGTCTATCTTTCACAGTCTGAAAAAGTTAAATATGTCCATCCTCAAAATATCACTTTGCATTTTGCGCTTCCGACCGAGTTCTGCCTGTGTGGGAGGTTTTAATGAAACCTGTAACACTATGCCTCATGGAACTTCAAACCTCTGCCTTCATTAGACTGGCTTTCACTGCCATGATCAAATGCCCTTTGATGGAGCAAAAGCTGCGTCGACAACTTTCTTTCCCCACCCTGACCAACCATGCTTGCAGTTTGGGAAAGCTTTCAGGATATAAGTAGTTAAACCTGGTGGATTTTTCAAAAAAAATATTCAAGTTTCTGGTGGAAGTATCTAAAAATTGTCATGAGCTTTGGGCATCTTAAAGCACTTATTAGTAAATGTCTGTGCCAGTGGAAACATTACCGCTGATTACAGTGGATTAAGCTATGTGTCGTCTCGGCGCAGCCAATGATCAAGATTCAAGATTCAGCACTGGATTGAAGAACCACCTCTCTAAAAGCTGAGGAAAGATGAGGTTTAAAGTCAGGCTTTCCGACGGAGAGTGTTGCACAGGAACAGAGGAGGACTCGCCTGACAACAGCCCAATCTGTGGTACATCACGACTGCTCTTATTTACGCTCACTTGTTAATTGAATGCAGAGAAAAGCTGCATATTCCGCCTCTGATGATAAGATTAGCCTTAACAAAAATAGCATTTGCTGTGTTTTCTTTTTCTTGCCTCCTCGAGGGAGCCGTAATTGTGTTTAAGCCTGTTTAAACCCTACCAACTGCCATTCTTTGTTTCTAAATCTGGCTTTTGGCTTCACTATTGCTTTATTCCCACCAGCTTTACGTGCCTTTAAAGTCTTATCCAAATTCTAACTGGCGTCACGACGCAGTTTCCCTCAACAACCTGCTCTCTGGCAAACACGAAGGGTGATGAATTGCTTTCATGATTACATCCTGTTGAAATAAACAACATCTAATAATTTATTGAGCGGACAAAAATGTCGACAATAGTGTGAGGTTAAGGGTGAAAAGGTTGTGGTGGAATATATCTATAGGCAGCTGCTGATCTGTAGGGTTGACATCATCAGAGAGAGAGAGAGGGGCCTTTACATCCTCATCCTTTTGTGTACGCACTCCTGTGGTCCATATACACAAGCGGTTTATATGATTCTCTATTCTGGCATTACGTCAGACCTCCATCAGACCGTGATGCCCTGGTCAGCACTGTCATGGCAAGGTGACACTGCACTTGGTTGTGACTTCAGCATTTCTATGTGCCTGTTTTCTCTGGGTACTCCAGGTTCTTCCCAGAGTCCAAAAACATGCACATCAGATTGACTGGAGACTTCAAATCGTTACCCGGTGTGTCTGAGTGAGTACTGAAAGGCTGGTGATGGACCGCTGACCCGTCCAGGGTGAACCGGTCTGACAGAACTACTGCCCAAACTTGCTTTCTTACCAAGTTTAACATTGGTACCGGGCCCTGTAGATGTCCAGGCTCTGCATCTGCTGCGACATCAGGCAGCAGCTCTGTGCAACCACTCAAACAGCCCGTCTCCAACCTTGCATCTGCTCTTTAATATGACATACCATTAAAACCTTGTTTTGTCTGCATCTGGATCTGAGTTGGTCCCTCCTGCTCTGCTCACAGTAGACAGTTAAATAGCTCCAGTCAGTTATTGTCAGTCACAAAAGCTGTGAAACCTGCAGGCTGTACCTCCCCCGACAACAAGCTTAGCTAACGACTGTCTGGTGAATGCACGGAATAATTAGCACCTTTAATAGAATCTGGCCCTCTGGAGGCTTCAAATGTGTGCAAATGTTGCTGCAAGACAGAGCAAGAAAACTTCCTTCATGTCTGTCACACAAAAAGCTGATGATCCACACACGAAGGAGTTTTGGCTGTGTTTTGATTTCAAGGTCAGTCAGAGGCACTGTGGAGGAACAGCATCCTCCCAAGTGCTTCTGACTGTTGCAAGAAAAATAATGTAAAAAGCCTCAGACCTTCTTAGATTCTGTCACAGAAGCTCCATTATGATATTAGTATAAACAAAGGTTGAGAGGTTGCCAAAAAGGAAGTCAAGAACATTTATTTTGCCCTTTGTCCTTAGTGGAAGTGAAGGAATAAGTGGCATCTCATGGTAGGGAGGGTGGAGAGAGTCAGCAGCTGGACTCGAGAGTATCCTGACTGTCTGCCTCCAGCCCTGGAGGAGGAAGAAGTAAGGTCAGATTCTAACAAAGAATTGAAATAACCCTTAACCTCTAAAAACATCATGCTACTTGTTTGGAATGAAGCCATGTGAAGCCTTTCTTGCTAGTATGGCCTTTAGCAGCCTTATTATGATTTCCTTGTCTAAACCACCCCTGCATGCTTCTGCTCAACAGTTCACCCCCAAAAAAACAAACCTGAAGTAAACCTGAGTTACTTTTGCTGCCTGACAATTGCAACTGTCGTGGTCAGCTAAAGACGCCGTTGCTCAGCAGGAGGTCTCGGCTGTTTAAAATGCTTCCGTAAACTGATGGTTGTTACAAATGACAGGAAAATTAGATCCTGCCCACCTTCATTTAGTTCATGTTGGTGATGAGGAGGGGGCCCTTTGATAGAAATTCTAAATTGGGCTTTGGGTTTAGTGAAATTATCTTTTTTTTTCACTTGATCACACGGGTTATCACATGATTATTGCGCAATGGCTTCCACTTAAGGCCTCGAAATTGTTGAGGATACTCAAACAAAAATGTTTTATTTGGTAAAATATAATATTACAGTTTCCAGTAAACAGGCGTTCACCCACATCCGCCCCGTTCCGCTCATCCGTTAAATCTAAAGTCACAGCTGCATGAGGCTTTGATGATCTAATGCATAATTATTGAGGGAACACTGCGAGGTTGGAAAAATAATTGCTTTGTGAAGAACACAAGTACAGCCTGAGGCTGTGGGGGGTAGGACTGCGTGAAAAAAAGAATAAAATCTGAAACACTTGTAGCTGGATGGCAGGTAGCCAACGTCAGAATGAATTTACGTGTATATCATTGACATCGAGGCCGAGCAGTTCTGTGGGAGAACGCTGCCATGTTGTAAAAGAAATTTCAATAAGTGTCTTGTCCTTCAAATATCTGTCCTGGTACTAACTAGAAAGACTCTTATAAATAATGTCTTGTCCGTGTCCTCCAGTTTTAAAGTGTTGCGTATTGAGAGCATTTTTGATTTCAATCGGTAGTTTACAAAGACATCATCAGTTGCCCCTGGATGTTATTATCAGTCACTGGGAGGTCACGGGCGAATGTGGGCTGGTACTTTAGCCACAGTGGAGCGATTCCAGCAGGATTCACTGTCGAGATGAGCTGGAAACATCCTCTAACGGAATCAGAAGCATCGCTGCTGACGTGGACAACCAGCACAGCTGCTAATCGGTTGTGTTGGGAGAAAATGGCACCTGAACGCAGCCAGAGCACCCAGAACTTTCCCTGCTCGTGTTTACAGCCACATTGCTGCATTTCTCTCCTCGCTTTTTTATTGAGACAGATGCACGGAAGCACCTGCATGACCACCGCCATCATCGAAGCTTGCTGTGGGGGGGGGGGATGTTAGAGGTCCCACGTTATAAATGGCAGCACCAGAATGTGAGCACCAGAGGGAAGAGAATAAAAGTGCATGCAGGTGCAACCTCAGTTCCCTGTGACATTTAAGCAGCCTCTTTCTAACATTTTATAGCAGATCAATTCAATTCAATTCAATCTTTATTTATATGGCACTTTTCATACGCTAGGTAGCACAAAGTGCCTCACAAAGGATAAAAACAGCAAAGAGAACAAGAGAATCAAGAAAAGGACACACACACACACATGCATACAACACACTTACACACACACCCACACACATAAACAAGCTGAGGCAAGCTGAGACATGGCTGGGCACCGAGACCTGAGGCGAAGGAGACGCCACCTTTGGAGGCACACCAGGCCGAGGGAGGTCACGGTCCGTGACCACAGGTGGTACTGCCACAAAGACCACCCCGACCCGGACAGACCGGAGGCTCCACACCAAAGCACAGAGCCCCCTAACCACCCAGGCCAGAGTCGACAATGGGACAGCACCCCCAGCGGTAGACCGGAAACATCTCCCAGCCTGGCAGGCCCCCATGAGGAAACACCATGAGGAAACACTGGAGCTAAAAACTGAAGGACTAAAACAGTAAATGGGATAAAAGGTATAAAAGCTAAAAACTAAGGAACTAAGAATTGAAGTAGTAAAACAGTACTAAGACTAAAACAGACTGAAACAGTAAATGGGATAAAAGACTAAAAACTGAGAATAAGAACTGAGGGAGTAAAACAGTACTAAGACTAATACAGACTAAAACAGTAAATGGGATAAAAGGTGTAAAGACTAAAAAGTGAGAAACTAAGAACTGAGGGAGTAAAACAGTAAAAGTATCAAGTAAAATAAGGATAAGACCTAAGAAAGCATGAGGACATAAAAGAAATGAAAAATAATCAGAAAATCAGTTAAAGGCCTGATTAAAAAGGTGTGTCTTAAGCCTCTTTTTAAAAATCTCAACAGTCTCTGCGGCCCTGAGGTTCTCCGGCAGGCTGTTCCACAGTCGGGGACCATAATAACTGAAGGCCGCTTCCCCGTGTGTGTTGGAGCTTACTTGTGGAATGGTTAAAAGGCCGGACCTCAGAGTCCGCGAGGGTTGATAGAATAAAAGCATGTCTGATAAATAAGTCGGGCCAAGACCATTAAGACATTTAAAAACTAATAAAAGAACCTTAAAATCAGATCAGAGTAAGAACGGCAAATAAAGGACTTTATATATCGGTTGTTTTGTCCTTACAGTGACTTTTGTTTGTGTTGATTAACAGACAGGTTAGTTCAGCCACCACCTCGAGTGTTTACTTCTCGACGTAGAGACATAACAAAATTATACGCACATGCAACAAAAGGAGTGAATAATTCTGCGGGATTCAGAATCCGGAATGTGTTGTCATGGACTGCAGAATTTATTTAATTATTCATTTATTTATTTTATTTCTGCCATATTCAGATTAAGCTGTCACAACAACAGAATATCAGTCATTTATTTTAGAGCAGACAGATGGTTTCCTGGAGTTAGACAGTGGAAATAAAATATGTGCGCTGAAGTTGAAACAATCTATCTGGCAAGAATCAGCATGAGGCGTCACAACAAATAACGATTAACAACAAAAAGAGACTTTCTGAGGCTTGGCTTTCTTTTGCTAAACTTAAAGCTTCCTTTACTGGACCAGTGCTGGTTTATCAGCCTGAGACTTCTAAACTAACTTCAGAGGCTCCCTTTTCATTCCCTCAGCAGCTCTCACCCTGAAAAGAGTGAAATGTTACAAAAAAAATCCTAAAATACAAAGCGCCAAGCAAGGCATCACTCAGAGAAAAGAAAACTCAAAGGGATTTTTACTTTTACTTTAGTTCCACCACCTCTTTTTATCATCAAGTTTATCTGCTGTGTGAACTCTCTGGACTGTGATTGGTCAAGTGAGAGGACCAGATGTGGGATGCTGTTGCATTGTGTCAGGATGCTCTCACTGAAAAAGAGGAGCCTAATTGGTCAAACCCTCAGCGGTGCCCACATGAGCAGTATCTGTGGTAACTTGTTGTTACCCTCAGCACTCCGCTGAGCTCATTAGAAAGCAGCAGCGTCGGAAATTTCCGGTCAACACACACAGCGTTACTCTGAATGGAACATCAAACCTGTAAATATTAGCATGTTGGCTTTGACAGATCCTTTTTTTATTAGAAAAGAAACAATTGCTTTATTCTCTTAATACAGGGGTGGCCAACCAGTCCGAGCCTAAGAGCCACATTTTTTACTGTGTTATCGCAAAGAGCCACATCACACACATGGGCACACATGAACATCACCACATCCCTTCCTCACACACACAGACCTCTGCTTAGCCAGATTTATTGTAAATGTCACACACCAACATGATAATGACAGAATTTGACTTCTACAGACCACGGGCCAGTCATTTTCAACAATGAACATTGTGTGCACTGTCTCACACACACAAACTCTCAATTCAACTAAGTCCACAAACAAAAATATTATAATTTTAAAAAAAAAATGTCTCTTACTATGCATGTTGCTTAGTGGGACTTCTGGCATTCCTTGCTTTGAACAATCCTCTTCAAATCTGGCTCGTATTCAGTTGCTGCCAAACGAAGCAATTATTTCACATGGGTGTCAGTCAGAACAGATCGATGCTTTGCTTTCACGTGTTTTAGGGTAGAAAACACAGACTTTCAGACGTATGTTGACCCAAATATTGACAGTATCTTAAGCGCAGCCCATTTGACATTGGGGTATTTTTCCATTGGCACACTTTTCCAGAACTCAATGAACCCTTCCCTTAAAGCAGGTTTCAGTTGGTCCTCCTCACAAAGATCGATCATCTCAAACTCAGCTGCAGCCTCACCTGTAACTAGCGGGGCTTTAAAACAGTGCGGCTCCACATTAAAAGGGGCAACGAGGAATGCAATCTGTGGCCTTTTCAGTTGTAGATCACGGTCACGAAGCTTTCGTGCATTTTTTCCTGCCATTTTGAAGGCGAACTTGACACTAATTGTTTACTCAAAAGATCTCGTCCCTACTGAGAAACTTTGCGGTATTTTCATCTAACGCGCATGCGCTTTTGGCGAAAGTACCGTATTGAACTCAAGCGAAGCGAACACGCACATTAAAAAAACACAAACCCAAACTTCGATATGAACGTTAGAGCCGCATGAAACCAGGCAAAGAGCCGCCTGCGGCTCGGGAGCCGCGGGTTGGCCAGGCCTGTCTTAATATGAGCTCTGCTTTTTCTGTTCTGCAGGTTTTCCCACATGAAAATTATTGGGGAAAAAAAGACGATTTACAGCCTCTTTTTGTTCCATCTTTTTTTCTCACGGTGCATAATTTGCTGATTCTTCCTTCTTTTTCTGGAAAACTGCAGCCTGATATGTGAGGTTGATGAAAAGCCCAGTGGGCTCATCCCTGTTTCTGCGAGCCACTCTGGGACCCAGCAGATGAGACATATGGACTGAAGATACAAATAGCAGTCAAGGTTAAGAGAGTGTTGCCTCTGAGAAATGCACCAGACGCTTGTTGCCATGGATTTTTTTTTTTTTTTTTTTTTGTCTTGCATGCTGCAACAGTTTACTCAGGGAGTTTTGGTATTTGTGGGCAGGATTAGAGCATGAAAATTAAGAGGAATGTATGGAGCAGTGCAGGTGGGGTTTAGGGAATCGATAGGGATCTTTACAGTTTACACTTTATCTTCACCCTCGGTGGATGCTGCAACACTAAAATCTCCCAGAAGATACTGACCATTTGTGAGCTCTAAACCTGAAGAACTAGTCCATGAATAAAGGAAATATAAATAATTCAGAGTGTGGGTTCAGCTAGAGCCCTTCCTGCAGCTGACGCAGGTTCGAATCCTGCTCGGGACATTTGTCACATGTTGCCAGTTTCCCCGCCCCTTGTTTCATCTCTATCAGATAAAGAATAAGATGAAAAAATAAAAAGAAGTTTTGTGAGCACAAATACTATATAAATCAAGTGATTTATGTGTGATACATAATGTTGTAAAACCATGTGTCATTAAAGCAGATGCTTTTGTGGATGTACTCCAGTGGTCCATCTTATGGATTCTGGGGAGATGATAAAGGTCATGTGACACAGCGCAAATGGGATGCATGTGGTGGGAGGAAGAGGCATTCCAGATGTGGAGGGCAGAGGTGCTACAAAGTTCTCACACAACTTCGGAACCAATGATGAAGCCAGTTTACCCATCATCATCGTCGTCGTCGTCGTCGTCGTCATCACAATCATCATCATCATCATCTTCTTCTTCATCATCATCATCATCATCACTACCATTTTGTTTTTGAAACATTTTAATGTAAATGAATGAACACAGCAGTTTAAGTCTCGCGCCTGTGGCTCCATGGATTTTTACATTTTGCAGCTTTTGAGACAGTTTGAGCTAAAAGAACATGCAGTGTGTTGCTGGTTGATGTTCAGATGGAGGTGTTGAAACCAGAAGTGTCAGACTCACAGTTTATGGACGAGGTTGTCTTTCAAAGTTTCCCCACTATCTGTGCTCTGTTGTTCCACTGTCTTTAACTTTCTCTCAATGAAATATTGCTCCCTTCCTGCGCCGCATAATCACATCTGAACTCCACAGCGCTATGACCACCATCACTGCTACTGTTTGCAGCGGGGAGATAAAAACAGCTGGATGGGAAAAAAATGGCGAGCGGAGTCGGTGCCCTGCGGTGGGAAAAGCGGCATCAGGAAGGAAAACCCTTTGGATTTCAAATGTGCTTCACACAAACGCTTTACATGCTTATTTAGATACAGAATGGCAGAATGAGAGCTATTCGCAAGGGTCCACGGGAGACACGGGCGCCATTACGGGACCAGCTTCCCCATGTTCCCCAAGAACATTTAGTGTGGCAAATGTGATCAATGCTGCAGCCATTCATTAGGGGAGAGCTTTAGCTTTATATTTATGGATGTAAGTGCCTGCAGGTAATGAGCTGGAGGATGCACACTGAAGCCTACACACTGGACCTTTCAGAGCTGAAATAATCAATGTCCTTACAGTAACATTAAGGCAAGCTGGATGCACCATAACCACTTTTATCTGATGTTTTATGAGGGTCTTTAAACATTTTTTATGATATAAGCTGAAGTGGTAATAAATGGAAAATATTAATTAAACTTATTTATATAACAACGGAGTCACTTATGATTCCTGTGTCTATGTGGCAAAAATCAACAGCATTTCAATTCATTATTAATTGATAATTAAGGGCATGAACAGCTTCTTGTGTGGAGAGGAAAGAATGATGGGATATATTGCTTGGATCAGTTGGGGAGCATTCATTTTTGCAGTGCATTGTGGGATATGGGAGTGCACTAAATTGGGGACAGCAATCCACACTTAACATTTGGACGACCCTACAAAATCGTATGGGGGTGATTTTGGTCACAGCTGCTCCCTTTTGAAGCATCCAAAGCCATAAAGCCTTTTCATACAGTTCATCATCATGCCACTTCCAGAAGTTCTCTGACGACTCTGCTGCTGTTGGCCTCATCACTGATGAGGATGATACGGAGTACAGAGGACCCCCCGCCTGCACCTTTGAACATCCTGCGAACGGACGTCGACGTGGTGAAGACCTATAAGTACCTGGGTGTTCACTTAAACAATAACCTGGACTGGTCACACAACACAGACGCCCTTGTCAAGAAGGGCAACAGCAGACTGTTCCTGCTCAGGAGGCTGAGGTCTTTTGGAGTGCAGGGACCATTCCTGAGGACTCTGGTAGGATCAGCCATCTTCTATGGGATTGTCTGCTGGTCCAGGAGCATCACGGTCAGGGACAGGAGGAGGATGGACAGACTGGTATGGAGGGCCAGCTCTGTCCTGGGATGTCCCCTGGACTCAGTGGAGGTGGTGGGAAACGGAAGGATGATGGCTAAGCTGTCATCCATGTTGAACAGCATGTCCCACCCCCTACAGGACACCCTGACAGCACCGGGCAGCTCTGTCAGTGAGCGGCTGCAGTCTGAATATTATATATTCTGAGATGTATATTGTATACACCCTCTGTACGATGTACAGGTATACAAGAGCCAATTATCCATTTATCTTGGATTATTGTATATGTGCATCCTTTTTTTGTATATTTTCTATTATCTCAAATTTTGTTTTCCTTTGTCTTTTTTTCTCTGCGTGCTTTTGCTGCTGCTGTTGTGCTGTAAATTTCCCCGTGTGTGACAAATAAAGGAAATCTGAATCTGAATAAAGCTAAAAGAAGATTGGGAGGAAGAAAAGCTGTGTGACTTCACTTTCAGATAACATATGGCTACAAAAACACAACAAAGGCAAGTGAGTCCATACGGTTGTCCATGTCAGTGCGGCTGCGGCGTTAACATCTATTTCCATGTTCAGAATGTTTATATTCTAGCAGGAGAACAGATGCTGCACTTGTTAATTAAAAATATGATCGATTCAGGCGCTTCTCAGCAAATTGCCTCTTCCATGTGTTTGGCTTCGCTGGGCAACGAGCGCAGTATTTTTCAAAACCTCAGCTGTGCCTGAACTGCTCCGGTGGAAGCAGCCACGTTTTATCGCCTCCCTCAAGTTAAATTAAAGAAAACAATTCTTTTGCAAAGACAAGTGGAGGCCAGGGTATTTAAAGCTCGCTGCTCCATCAAGCCAGCCCAGCAGTTTATGAGCCCCAATGGTCTGACGAGGAGCGTCTCTACTCTCATAAGTTCAAAAGTAATGTACTACCGAGGTCTTTGATTTCTATCTAGAACAAAAGACAAAGGAATTCTTAACCAAGAAAGAAAATTTCCAAGTATTCCTTCTATCAGCTAAATAAAACACTGACCACTTCTATTTTTCAGTTTCAATTGCAAATATCCTTCAGTCCCCCTCTTTGTTGACACTACAAGGTCTGTTAACTTTGAGCTTTTGTTTATTTATTTATTATCTTGTCTTTTCCCTCAAGTGTTTAAGCACTCAAAGAGCACCAACTTATGAGCGCAGTGCTTCTGTTTGCCCAGTCGTATTTTATGCTTTTGAAATTTCTCTGATGAATCTCGCCATTGTTGACGGCATCTGAAGCCCTGTGAAACTGCCCCCCAGCAAACACAAAGCCACAGGTCACTTGGAGGTTTTTGAGACTAAAGAGCAATCGAGGCTTGAGATGATAGTCTGAAGATTTGAGGAGCTGAATTTTTGGGGCCAAAAGCAGCTGCTGTCATCCATGATGTGCCCAACACAATGGCCCCAAGCCTTAAACGATGATTCGTATATACTGTAAATGTCAGGTTAACTAAGTGGACAAAATCGTTGATCCGTCCCCACAACAGTACGAGAAGTTTTGACAAAACCAGATTGGAAATGTAATGACATCTTAACTCTACCAGTCACAATTTTTGCAAGGTTTCGAGAGATGCCCTATAATCTACCCCCAGGAGAGGTCACTTTGATGTGCTACCACTCCTTTACCTGAGTAAATTAAGATTAAAAGGATTTAACGTGGAGGGCGCAGCAGGACACAGCAGAGACTGGAGTGTGAAGAGGAGAAAGAGGACACCTTTAGCACCCGCTAAAGTCTGTAGTGGTGGATAATTGAGTGGAGGAAATGAAGACCGCGTTCAAGTCACTGGAATTTCACTATAAACCACCAATTTACAACAAAGGTTACTTTCTGTTGCTAATCCTCGCAGAGAGACGCTTGTGTTTTCTGATATCATAACACAGTCACCACATTTCTCTTATCAAAGACAGCAGATTCTGTTTACAGTCAGCTATTTTATCACCTCCTTACACACATCACACCCCCTTTCTATCCTGTGTGATGTTCAGGCCAACATACTGAGAGGAACCTGTGGGTCGTGACGTTGATGTTACATTGACGCGCATCGCATACCTAAAGATGGAAACAGTCATCACAGAGGCATCTGTTGACAGGATAGGGTGTCCAAAAGCGGAGGGAATGCGGTTCAGGAACTGTCAAACCGCGCTTCAAATTTTACAGGTTGCATTTTTTTTCACAGATTAAATATTTAAACTCTTCTGGACTCTTGTGGACTTGGACAAAGGCTAGAACACTGGGAGTTTAAGAGTGACCAGAATTTGAGAAATGATGATTGGCCTACAGCGATGGGGCTATAAAGCTTATCGGGGAATCTACACGGTACTGGGACGTTGGAAAACATGTCTGGTACAGTATGTGTATATATACAGTACATACAGTATGTAATCCAGTCAAGCATTGATTGATTTACCCTACAGGAACATGCTGCTAGGGAAAATAATCAATGCAGAGGGAGGAAAAAATCTGACTAATTACTGTCAGTCAGACTGCTAGCAGAGAACATGTTCCATATCTCCTTGTGATAAAGGATACACCAGGAAACACCAGGTTCTCCAGTGGAGATCAGGTCAGCTGGGGATAAAATCAGATGAATTTACAGTGACAGTCTAACACAATCCCTAGGAAGGCCGTAGTGTTCATAGTGTGGGGGTCTACAGGAAGAGGAGGGTGGTAACGAAACAACATTAGTTAAACTGCGCAGGAAAAACAGTCTGAATGTACCAAGGGTACCAGGGTATGAACTCAGCCAGAGATCTTTAAAGTGGCATCTTCGTGTGGATGAAGACGTAAATGTTAGACATATTTAAAATGTTGAGCACATTTATTCTAGATTGACGCTTTTGGTTTACGTCCATATGTCTCCTCAGAACAACCATATGTGATGCATTTTGATGCGTCTATCACTTCATTTATTCATGTTACAGAGAATCTGAGAACTTTCTCACTTATCAACCTGCGCTTTTCTACACGAGATAGTTAATAACTTTTGATAAAAACCAGCCCATAAAGGGAATGTGTTTGTTTGTTTTTCATTCTGCAGAGAAAGAGGAACAAACGCTTCACCGCAGTGAACCTTTTCATCATTCAAATGTCACGAGGCACTGTAGATATGCTGGCCATGAAACATATCCTCAAGATAAAATGAACTGGAGAGAAATAAAGCAAAAGCTGGTCAAATTCAGATACCAGGGAGTCCAAGTGGGCCACAGGCTGAAGAGGTTAATCAGCATGGACGTCTACAAAATGAGCCTGAGCCAGATTTTAGGGGTGGGCGCCTTCAATGGATGCAACCGGATGCTCCAGATGCTCTGTCAAATTTTGCTGCGAGCACTTTCTTTGTTGCTGTTGTGTGCTGGAACCCAGGCGTCGAGACGTACGATGCCAAAAACAGGCTCACAGTTGCCATCCTGGAGGAGGTGATGGAAGAGGAGGCAGCCTAAATTGCTGACTATCATGGACAACACCTCGCACCTCCTCCACAAATCCTAAACACAGGACCACCTTCAAGAGCGGACTGATTCAAAGATACGAAGCAGAAGCATGTTCCTTCCGGCTGCCAGTCAAGATTCACGATCCCAGTGTTATGAGCACAAATTTTACAGCAGGAATGAGCTGGAAAAAATTCTGAAACATTAAAATCCATCTTAAATTGGAACATGAGCAATGCATTTGCTTAATAAGATGGATTTTTTTTACTGTCCATGTACACAAATAATCATTGGGCGTATTAAGAAAGGCACTGCTGGGATTTGAACCCAGGATCTCCTGTTTACTAGACAGGCGCTTTGACCAGCTAAGCCACAGCACCACGTATGCGCTGCTTCATGTGGGAAATACACACATGCACACACGCACACACACATTTTCTGTTACTTTGTTATGTTAACAGCCTGGGATTTTTATTTTTATTACCCTTTTTTATGTGGATTGTGAAGCAGCACGTCAGAAATGAGGTGAAGGAGAGCCAAAATGAGCAGGAAGAGGAGGAGGAGGAGGAAAGCCCTCCTTCCTCCCCCAACACATTTCCAAACTTCCTTTATTTCCTATTTTGCTTGACAAAATCTTTTAATAAAAATGTGTGTGTGTGTGTGTGTGTGTGTGTGTGTGTGTGTGTGTGTGTGTGTGTGTGTGTGTGTGTGGGTGTGTGTGTGTGTGTGTGTGCGTGACCTGACTGGTGAAAACAAGTTTTTTTTTTAACTCAACTCTAAAACTACCCTGTGGGGATCGTTTTAGTTTGTGTTGTTGTGCATGGACGAGAACACAGTGGGCAACAAAGTGAGAAACTTCTGTTTCACAATCTTTGTGTTCTACAAAGAGCCGTTAAGGCAAGATTTCAGGTCAATATAAACATTTTTTTTTTTCCCGGTCCCACATCCCCAGTCTGAAAAGACATTTAACTTTACTGGATAACACTTTTGCCAAATCTTCACTTTTGCAAAGGTAATTAGGTTCATTTGAAACACGCATGCAGATTTTGTGCCTTTTGAAGCTGAATTCCAGGGTAATTATTGAATGTGTGATACTGAAAACTGCCTCAGTCCTCAGTGGCAAATAAAAATAGCATGTCTGAGACTCCTGCAGAATGGTTTAGAAAGGTGAGGAGATGTATTAGTCGCACTTTCCTCCCTATTATTATCGCCCCCTGCATGGTTTGCAAGTTCCGGGACAAAAGTTTTATATTTAATTGTCGTGGGTTTGGACAAAGTTTGAAAAGTAGTGGAAGAGATGTTCTCACCTGCTCCAATATCTGTGGCATGAAACTTAAGGCAACCTCTACTGAGTGTGGTGGGTTCCATGAACAGGATTTGCTGTCATTATTGTATGGCACAGCAGGAGGTTGCTGCATGAGCTAAGGAAACACAAGATGACGGATGACTTCTTATTTCTTCAAGGTGAGCTGAAGATGACAAAATTAGGCCCTGTATTGGCCCTCCTGTGGCGAGAGCAGGTGATCTGTGAACAATTATATAATCTGAAGGCAAATGTGTGTCTCTACTCTTTAAAGCTTTTCACTTTTAGATGGAATCAGCGGGGCGAATTAGCCTTCATTTGCTCCTTCCCTCTGATCTGAGCTTTTCGTCCCCTCCTGTCTTTATCAGCCCTCATCAGAGGCCTGTTCTTTTCATCGGGAGATCAGAGGCTTGCAGCTCTGGTTCGTGCAGAAAATGGCCCTCATAAAGGGAGGAGGGGGAATGGGGGGGATTTTATTGTGTTGCCTCTTTTTTTACACATCTATGTAATTATCCTTTCCTTTATGTTATTGGCCACGCTGCTTTTATCATATCAGCACTTTGAATGTTGCAGAGGAAAGCCACATTCACAGTGAGATGTAACGCTTTCCTCGTGCCTCGCTGTCACTTCAGACCAGACCTGGGCTGCATAATACATCCAGAGTTGCCCCACTGCCCCGACTGGCCTGGTGCTTATCAGTGTACCTCTGTGCCTGTCGACCATTAGTCTTTAAACAGCCCCGGCAGCACAATCAGGAGCAGAAACAGCCTCAATCCAACCGGTGCAGATGGCGCCATATGACTAAAGTTTTGCCACAGATGCCTGAGCATTTTCTTTAAATCCCTCGGCTGCTTCTTTTATTGACACCATCAGTCGAACCCCTAGAATTAATAAAGTTTCAGCAACCAAGAAATTGGTTTATTGCCTGGCAAGGATTAGCTGTAGACTCAGAGAATGAAGGATATTAAAAGACTTAAAAGCTTCGTATCCATCAGAAATATACTGCTAATATACTCTTGAAGAATGCTAAAAGTAGGTCTATATAAAAATTAAAATTAAAATTAGGAGCAAATTATCATTTGGGAAGAATGTAGGGCATTTTTCAGATTTCCTTCCCACCTTTTTTTGCTTGTTTACAGATCCTACCGGCCAACACCAGCAGTCATGGCGGCAGAACAATATCCATTTCAATCATGAATGTTATTGAAGACAGACGTTGAAGTGAAACATGATGACGCAACTCTGACACTTCACAAAAGACAAACCGCCGCCGCTGCCGTCCCGATGGATAAAAACAGAACCTTCCGCTACCAAAACACACTGTAACTGTAACTGAACGCCGACCTCCAGCTCATGTTTCCCCTTTTTTGCTCGCACTTTAAACAAGATGTCTGGTCCAAAAGAATTAATAAATAAAAATTTTGCCCTTTGGAGATTCTGTCAAGCCGTTGGGTTTGTCCCAACGGACATTACCATCATGCTGCAACAACACCGTCCCGCCCACAATGAGACACATGAGCGCCATGCCTGTATAGAAATGCATCGCCTGGTCTAAAAATAGGCTGCTGGATTCTGGTTTGACAGACAAGAAGCAGAAAAACAAGGGTTTTGTTTTGAAAATGTTGAAAGCTTTGCAGCACGTTGCGTTGCCTCTTACGCACTGACCCGTAGCGGAATGGCAGTTGTAGCAGCGTCCAACTCCACGGCGTGTTGCTGTTGTTGCTGTCAGCCGTAGAACGATAAGCGCACTTGCGAGCGCTAACGCTTGTAATTATGCATATTACATCGTCTTTTATTGTATTTGAGCAGCTGTCAGCGCCCTGTAAGCACGAGCGGACGCAGCTATGTAAATAACCCGACATGAAGCGGAGCGCCACGAGCCTCTCAAAACAGCTTACACAAGCGTGGCAGGAGGTGCACCCTGCTGTGCACCTCTTTGACAGCGATGGGAGGAGCCACAGCGACCCTCCTTTTCACCCCTCTGTGCTTACAGCCCTGCGGCCTCCTGGTGTCCAGGTGATGCATGAACAGATGATGAACAGGTGGTGGCGGCGGGGTTCATGCACCTTCATGCACCAATATCTTGACTGAGATCCTCAACTGCCGCCATGTAAATCTCCAGTTCTTCTTCCTGACGCCACAGTGGTGCACACTCTCCCAGGGTCTTGGTTTAATGTCCTCTGCTCATAGCAACATGTGGAGAATACATGTGTACGTCCCAACATGCACAGTACAAATTTTGCTTGTTCAGTCAAGCGTGTGTCTTCACGCTGACCTCAAACGACGTTTTCATCATCATCTGCACGCGGAGTAGCTAACGAAGGCTGTTACATCAACCACAGCTTCATTTTCCTTTATGGACACTGAGAGGACAAAGTTCAGCAACTGAAGGGATGGATGGAAACTCATAAAGCTCATACAGATACGGGACGCACAAGTAAACGGCCATGCCTTTGCGCCTGTTGCCTAGCTACCACCCGCAGCCACCCTGTGCGATTTTTATGTATTCTTATTTTCTATATTATACCTCAATCAGCAACTGTGTTCTCTCTCTTTTCTCTACATCCTCTCACATTCTAACCCTTGACTCCTTCCTTTTCTGTGTATTTCATGTGAAATCTGAACGGTGAAGATGGTGTGATGTAAAAGAACACACTTCGTTCTCCTGAAGAACAACTTCCTGGTGCCCGGCACACAAGGCTGATGACGGCTCCAGTAAAAATCACAGCAGTTCCTTTCAGATACGGCTTCCCGGTGTAGTTTTTTCTCCTTTCTTTTGTTTTTGTCATAGCGTGTTCCCCCACAGACACATGGATTACCTCCATCAGAGCTCTGCACCACAGTCATTCATCTCTTAGACTTATTTTTCCTCTCGTTTCTCTTCAACGGATCTGTCCTCCACACCGTGACGGCTGCAGAGAGCAGAGCAGGGAAACCACAGGGAGTCAGTCACAAAAGAGCCACGCACCGGCGGCAGCGATGATTATGTAGAGACAGAGGGAGAAGGTCCGTCTGGGGCCGCAGCTGTATATGGATCGCAAAATTAAAGTCTTTTGAAACATTCAGCATGTGGTTCTATAAATATGTGAAGCAAGTGCAATAATGTCGGGTTTTTTAGGAGAAACAGGGAGAGCCAGCCCGCCGCTGGGGCTCAGTGGTTGAGGGGCAGGAGTTGAGCTAAAGGAAGATGGAAGGAACCGACTTTCCTGCAGGAATCTCACAGAAGGTTTATGCGATTTTATTTATTCCCTCAATGCTACAGAGGACTGCTTTAATCTGAGGTTAGGTAATGATGAAGGGCGGGTCATGGCTCGTGATACAATTGAATGATTCCAGCCCTGGGGACTGCTTTCAAGGGCATTTGAACATTTCTGATGCTAAATCGGACATTTCATCAACTTGTATTGCTGAATGGAACATTTCAACAGTACGGAGACGATTAGGGAGGACTCAGAACTCTCCTTATGTATTAAAGGTTAGTTGCCAATTTACCACCTTTGCCATTTGCCATTAAATAAGGTTAAGCTAATGACAACGGGACGATTGAAAGCCTCCTGACTATATGTCTTACTGCTGACTCGGTGCAGACGGTAAGTATTTCCTTTGCTAAAAGGTGTCTTTTCTGCATGATTAATGGTACCTGACAAAAAAAAAAGGAATATAAATCAGAAGTGGTGATCGACAAGGAAATGAAGTAGTTGTAACAAGACGGCTGAGAATTAAAGTGGGGATAATGTCATTTAACCGGCAAAATGCTGACATTTACTTAACAGGAGAGATGGTAATCTCTGAGGGGGGGACGTTCCTGTTTTCCCCGCCAAACCTGTTTATACAAGGTTTGGCTGAATATGTTGATGAAATTAGCCATCCTGGACGTCTCTGGGCCGTGTTTGTGCTGCGGCTGGACAGTCGGGCAGATGGCGTTCATGTCGGTGCAGGAGGCGAACGCTTGATATTCAACAGGAGACCCGAACTCTGCCATGATGTCCTGACGCATCCAAGCAGGCGGCTGGAGTTCATCTGCCCAGAAAAAATGAATGAATTCAACGCTGAGTCACTGCACAGCACTTATAGAACATTTGCTTCACACATTTTCACAAGGTTTCATTGATTTTAGCTAAATTTATGAAATAGGTATGCAGAAGCTTGATCTCAGATATAGATTGTTTTTTTTTTTAAATGATTATTTTAGTACATATTAATATACTTCATATAAAAAGACACATTTAAGGATTTAAGGTGCTAATTTCTAGCAGATGAACGCATTTGTTTTTTGTTGGTTCGTTTTTCTCTTGTTGGGTCATATTTTGCAACTTTTTGAGTACGTAAATGACATTTGCCTCAGAAAGGACACAGAACACACACGCTCACGCACATCCCATCCCATTTCACACACACAGCCCACCTGGTACACCACATATATGGATGTGATACCTGTGAGAATGTCACCACATGATATTCCCACGTGTGTCTAAGTGTGTGTGCGGGGGGAGTCTTGTTAGCACATGTGGCAATTATCTGTAAAAAAATTAAGATCGGAGAAGTCAGTGTGTGTGTGCGTCTGTGTGTGTGTGTGTGTGTGTGTGTAGATGAAGGATGAGGTAGTGGGATCTAGAGCAGGTGCTTCAAGAGAGCCCCTTTGACTCAGGGTCTCTTCTCACTAATTAAGTTGTGACGCTCTTTGTGTGTGTGTGTGTGTGTGTGTGTGTGTGTGTGTGTGTGTGTCTGCTCATTTGCCTACCCATGGGAAAGGTTTGGCTTTCCATTAGTAGTTTATATTAACACATACATTGATTATATTAAGATATTACCTAGAGATGAAGATCCGATTTAAGAGTATTTTAGAGATTTGCACCATGTTGTAAATTGCTATAATTGCTATAAAACACAGGTGGCTTTAGTCTCAATGTGCAGAAATAAGCCTGCTTTCGACAACAGGGAAGATGGTCTTTAACCTGAGTGGGAGCTGCTGCCTGAAGCCAAAGAAAAAGAGGAATATTTGAGCATGATACCACGGTCGGTGAAATTTGTATTCACTGTCACACATCATTTCATGCTGTTGTCCTTGTGTTAGGGATCCCAATTGTATTTAGTTCAAGCTTGGATGAAATGAGATTTGTCAAAGTCCACTTTGATTTGCTCAGCTATTTGTCACGAAGGTTCCCCCCAACAGCACTCAGTCTAAATGAGGTTGGTTTAATCTCAGGGTTGATTGAAGTTTTGTGTTCAAATTTTTTTATTGGAGAGATTTAAAAAAAAAAGTTCAATATCACCAGAATTTGAATTAAAATTAGCCAAAATTTCTCTCTATCTTAATAAAAAAAAGAAGTGGGAGCTGTATCTAATGAATTTTGCACGTAGTTAACACCCTTGAGCATTTTCACAAAGCCTTCAAATTAAGTGAAAGTGGTTTATTTGTTCTGAGGAGACTGGCCAAAAGGAAAGTGCATCCCTTCCAAATTTACACCGCATGCTCGAGCAAGTCAAATCGTGCCTGCCACCCACAAGCTATTTTCCACCTGCTGCCCACCTACAAAAACAATAGTGAATCACAATCCAAGATAAACACAAACAGACCCAACAGCGCACACAAAGTGGCTGCGCTCCGCAGATTAACCTCGATCATCCCCAATGAGACCAGTTGTCTTTACCTGGAGCGCAGCGCATTGACAGCCCGTGGACGCCGCTCTGAAACAATGCTCGTCTCCTGGCCGTCCTGAGATAATGCCACATGGGCCGTGAGCTAAAGAGGCACCCCTGACCTCTGGCTCAGCTGCGGCTCATCCAACCAAAAGCATCACCCATCCACTTTATCCCTCAATGCTTCCTCGAGGCAATTAAATGAATGCGCTGGAAGGAGTTTTGTCTCAAGTTGTGCATCCGGGGAAAGTTTTTGTCATTTCAAGGAGAACAGGAAGCAAGACAGATGCTTGACTCAAGAGGTCAGTTCGCCCACGTACAGGCTGCAGATAGAGTTTAGTTCACTGTTGTGCATCACCACCACCACCACCACCACCACCACCACCACCATCATCATCATCATCATCATCATCATCATCATCATCATCGTCACATACAGTCATTATCATTATCACTGGCACTAAGGAACCTGTGGTGTCTGTTTCTCTGTGACCTCATGTTAGATATGCCTCTTAGTCAGGTAAGAGAACAAGTTGTATCAGATTCAATTCCCTATATCTGTGTGTGTGTGTGTGTGTGTGTGTGTGTGTGTGTGTGTGTGTGTGTGTGTGTGTGTGTGTGTGTGTGTGTGTCTCCTTGGATTTGCTGTACATTAAGTGTCAAAATCCTCACCCTTCTATTAAAGTGATGCCATGTTGTGAAGTGGGGCCATTTTGCTGGTCCCCACAACTTTGAGGCAAAATTACAAAATAAAGCCCAAAGACAAGCCGACAGCTTTGACCAGACTCCAGTGTTTAGCAATCTGGAAAGAACCAGGGGTTAAAAAAAAATATGTTTAGTCCAAGCTTTCATTTATTTTCCCATGGACAAATGCAGAAAAAAGGATTGTAATCAGGGAGAGAAGCGGCACGACGGCAAGAGGAGGAAAAGCCAGGAGGGGATCGGGTTTCTCAGCCGCTCTGTACCCTAATCCTGGATTTGGGAACAGGATGAGGAGAATGCAGGTAAATACAAACGCGAGTAATAACAGCACTGACACGGGATTGGTAGGTGGGGGTGAGCAGCTCCGTGTGAAATAAGGGGATTCATAGGTCAAGGGATGGGTGGTGAGGTATAGGTGGGTGGGATATAAATACCTGCAGAAGCCAAGTCCTGAAAATGCAGGCAGACACTGTCCAACGTGCACGTGCTACACACCAGAACGCAGCACGCACGGCAGAGGCTCAGATAAAAGAAGCCTCTGAGTTGAGTGAAGGGAACTTCAACCTGGGGGCTTATCACTCTTCAACTTGGAGAATCTAAACTAAAGGTGGGGGAGAGCCCCGACCTGTGAAGGGTTGCTCCTGAAGTGGCTACAGCAATTTCTGCTCTCTCCCACGTTTCACCCTCAGTTTTCCCAAGCGACTCGGTGACAACTGTGTGACCGAGGCTGAGGGAGCGCGGGGCACGAGGAGAAAGGAGCCGTGACAGCAGACCAAGGCAGATGAACACCAGTCCCCACAAAGCAGGTGTTTTAGGAAGACGATCCAGAAAAAACTAAGACAGATCAAGAAAGGGCACAGGGAAGGACGCAAAGATCACATCTCTCTTCCTCTGGGATCACTGGGAAGGCCGGAGAAGAATGGCGTGCCAGACGTTCAGTGCCGACTCCTTTACCCCACTTGCTCTGGATTCGCCGTTACCCATCCTCATGCACCACGTCTCTTCCAGTGACTGCCTGCCAACCACCTCCCACGCTCACAGCATGTTGTCTCCAGGTAATCTGACATGTTCTTTGAATGTCACCGCATGTTTTCAACATTAGAAATGATGGCAGAGCATCTAGAGCGCACCCATTAGAGTTTAAAACTGGCCGTAAATCACAGTTATTGTGTGCACGTTTTAGTCCTCTCTGGAGGTGGAGGACTTGGGTGAAACAGTGTTTTCATGCTACAACTGGGATACAGAGAGCAACAAACTGGGCCCCTGATAAGCAGTTCAGTCGTCTGGGAGGTTCAGTTCTGCGGGGACGTGCTCGTGTTAACACCACCTAATCCCCGATCTTATCAAAAGTTCTGTGGGGGTTGTACAGATGTTGGCTCTCACATAGGGTGGTGGAACCTATAGAGTCCCTTAAATTTGACCCAAACATGTCCATTTTAGTTCAAACTCTTCCTGTGCTTAAGCTCACCAGGGATAATTGAATTTAAGTGCATTTATTCGAATCCAGTCCAAACATTATGTAAATCTATCTTTGCAGCATTATGAGGGAAATTCACAGGTGAAGGGGGGTGGGGGGGGGGGGGTCTGATTGGTACAGATTAGCCTCGATTGCATGGCGTTCATCTGAACACTGGTCTTCAGCACACTGCACTTCAAAAGAAGGTCAAACATGGCTTTTCTTTTCTACATTCAATAATTCTGCTGCATTTTATGATCCTTCTTTCTGTTTCCCTTTGTTATTTATTCAGACGAGCTCATAAACCATGCACACGTGGAACACAGAACAAGCACAGGCAATCTGGATCGTGTAATTATGCCGAGGCACTTGCCATTGTGTTAAATTCAAGCAGAATTCTTGCGTAATACACGAGCAGCCACCGTGATGTCATTTGCATATGCTGAGAGCAGAGGTCAACAAGCAGTGAAGAGCATCGCCAGGCTTTTAAGAGACGGTCCCGTATCATTTCGAATTTTATAGTGACAGCACAAAATCGCTGCATATGCTTTATGATTTCCATTTATTTCACGTTATCACCGCTTTTAAATTATCGTCCACCGTGTGAGTACCATGTCTGGAAATCTGGAAAGGAAAATCGCCAATGGCAACAATCCTAATTAATTTAGGGGGGAAAGGATGAGAATGATTGAAACATTCAGCATAAATTGTGTCTATTAAGTACCAAAGTCATAGTAAATACAGCAATTACCCACATTTTTAGTTTTTTTCCTCCCTATTTCAGCACTGCTCCTGTCAACTTTGGCACATTTTCACCAGTTTGTTTAGTTTTTTCTCCACTTTATTATAATCACACCTCTTTCTGTCTGTTTGTGTAGATCAATATTACCCTCTGGTTGAGTTTCAAATTAACAGTCAACCTCATTTTCCCCTTTGATCTGAATCCTAGCCCATCTTTGGCTGCAACAGTGCAACTCAAGCGCGGTGCTGTTGTTGCGTCCTCACTTGCTGTGTGTTCACATTATTACTGGTCAATGTCAGTTTCATTGGGGTTTCTTCCATGTCTCCATCAGTGTCCTCTGGTCTGTCCCTGGGTCAGCCAGCCAAGCGCTCCCACATGCATCTGTCCACATCATCCCTTGGCAACGCACTGGGCAACACTCCCCCCAGCCTACATTACCCAGTCACCCCCTGTCACTACAGCAACCAGCAGGCTACCTATGGCATGATGACAGGTGAGTGGTGATGTGGCACATGTCAGCCAACAGCTTGGATAATTAGTGACATTGGAAAACAATCTGTTGAGGATGTTCTCGCTGCACGAAGCATAACATTGAAAACCACTGTGAGTAATTAGGTGGAGTTGTGATTAAATCTGAGGCTGCATAATTAAAATGTTATTCAGTTGCATCACACCTGCCCATTCTGATTGTAATCACAGTCGACAGGAAACAGTAACGCAGCAGTGATGGTGAGGAGGAGGAGGAGGAGGAGGAGGAGGAGGAACAAGATGAGGAGGAGGAGGAACAAGATGAGGAAGACGAGGAACAAGATGGGGGCAGGAGGAACAAGATGAGGGGGAGGAGGAGGAGGAGAAAGAGGAGGATGAGGAACACAATGAGGAGAAGGAGGAGGAACAAGATGAGGAGGAGGAGGAACAAGATGAGGAGGGGGAGGAGGAGGAGAAGGAGGAGGAGGAGGAACAAGATGAGGAGGAGGAGGAACAAGATGAGGAGGAGGAGGAGGAGGAGGTGGAGGAGGAGGAGGAGGAGGAACAAGATGAGGAGGAGGAGGAACAAGATGAGGAGGAGGAGGAACAAGATGAGGGGGAGGAGGAGGATGAGGAGGAGGAGGAGGAGGAGGAAGATGAGGAGAAGGAGGAGGAGGAGGAGAAGGAGGAGGAAGAGGAACAAGATGAGGAGGAGGAGGAACAAGATGAGGGGGAGGAGGAGGAGGAGGAGGAAGATGAGGAGAAGGAGGAACAAGATGAGGAGGAGGAGGAACAAGATGGGGGCAGGAGGAACAAGATGAGGGGGAGGAGGAGGAGGAGAAAGAGGAGGAGGAGGAACACAATGAGGAGGAGGAGGAGGAACAAGATGAGGAGGAGGAGGAACAAGATGAGCAGGAGGAGGAACAAGATGGGGGGAGGAGGAACAAGATGAGGAGGGGGAGGAGGAGGAGAAGGAGGAGGATGAGGAACACGATGAGGAGGAGGAGGATGAAGAACAAGATGAGGAGGAGGAGGAGGAGGAGGAGGAGGGGGAGGAGGAACAAGATGAGGAGGAGGAGGAGGAGGAGAATGAGGAGGAGGATGATGAGAATGAGGAGGAGGAGAAGGAGGAGGAGGAGGAGGACGATGATGATGATGATTGCATTTTGATTGATAACCATTAACTCGTGGGGAGTGATTGTAATTTCAGAGGCTGCCTGGTGCTCTGGAAATATATATTTTTATAAATCTTCCTTTGCTCCTCGTCTTCATTGTCGTCCTCCAGCTCAGGAGATGCTCTCTGCCAGCATCTCCCAGACTCGCATCCTCCAGACGTGTGCTGTGCCCCATCCAAACATGGTGAGCGGAGCAAACCTGCAAGGTAGAGATCTCACACACACACACACACACACACACACGCACACACACACACACACACACACGCACACACGCACACACACACACGCACACACGCACACACGCACACACGCACACACACACACACACGTCTTTGTAAGGACAGAATGCTTTCCTCATGTCTGAGCCTTGACTTAAACACAGTTCTACCTCAAACTTCAAAGCGAGTCTTATACTCCAACAGCACTTTGAAGTTGAGGACCAACCTGAAATGTCCTCACCTTCTGAAAATGAGCTCAATTTGCCACTCTGTAAAATGCATATAGTGGTCTTCATTATGCAGCCTGCATAGGAACACACACATGCACACACACACACACGCACACACACAAAGAATAAACAGAGTGGACATGTCAACCCATCTTATTTACGATTTGCACCCTAACTGTAAATCAGTTGAAGCAGTAATTACTCCGTCTGCTGTTTACCCTCTGGGGGCCACTTGTGTATATTGGGAGACAATATTTACCGGTTCACGGCACAATTTCTCAAGATTGACATAATCAAACAAGCAGGTACGATAGAGGGCAGAGGTTCTGAGACTGTTACCGCTGAGTTGATATGTTGGCACCATAGAAAGAGAAATAAAGATGAAATAACAGACTGCTGAACCTTAAAGGATGCACAGTTTTGTAGCACCATTATGGAGTCTTTTTAGCTTCTCAGTTGCACTATGATCGTCCATTTCGACCCATCGTTTCCTTATATTTTGTTTCGCTTTTAAAAGGAATAGGCTTTGCTATCACTGCTTTGAGAAATATATATAGCAGAGAATTTTCCACAGAATGAGGACAAAAATGGGCTGGTTGTAGTGGGAGTGGATGGATGGTTACGGTGAGACGGGGGAGGGGGGGTTTAATGGCCGTATAGGGCAGAAATTTCAGGTGAACGTTTTATAATGTACTGAACAAAGTTCAACAATGTATTTATGTAAAATGAAAAATCATATTTGCATTCCAAATGTTTGAAAATCTCTGTTAATCCACTGTGATGCGGCTGGAGCCATTTGCACCTTTTTCAGTTTTTGGGGTAACGGCTTGAAATGCTGGAGTATTTTTATGCCCGCACACACACACACACACACACACACACACACACACACACACACACACACACACACACACACACACACACACACACACACACACACACACACACAAAACTTTCCGATGGGTTTGGAACCATTTTGGCCTCAGTTTGCACTCAGCCAGTCACAGCTGAGCAGATTTGGTGAATTCGGGAGCTTTGCACACTTTTAATGAGGAGTAATGCTCTCCCTTCACACACCCACAGTTAAACAGGCAGACAAGATTGCAGCTGTTGTAACAAACAGCCTGATTCATGCAGCAGGTACCACAGTGCATTTAACATTTGAGAATGAAATGAGAGGCTCTTTTGGCTGACAGAAATGTCGGAAAGTAGCTTCATCCCCTATTTTAGCTTTTTTAATGGGTCTCTTAAAATGTCACAAAGCCATGATAAAAAGCATCAGGATGGAAATGAAACAGTGGGTGACATCATCCCCACCACAACGGTGAATTACGTCCAGGAAGATAACGATGAAGGATGAACGGACGATTCTTAGCTTGAAATTTTCATCCAGTGGCAAGAAATTCCGAGTCGAAGCAAGTAATCCATATATGAAACCATAAAAAACAGATTTAAAATGAATGAAATCAGAATACAAAAGGTTGAACAAAGCACCAGAATAATTAGAATGAACTCAATTGGGTTTTAAATGAAGGTGTGAAATGAAAAGTTGCCGCCAATGAAATGACGCCGTAGTTTCAGATTCAAAAGGAGATAGTATCAAACGCTCACCCTCGTTAGTGTGTGTGTGTGTGTGTGTGTGTGTGTGTGTGTGTGTGTGTGCAGTTCATTTTCTCCCTTCCTGCTCAGAAACAACACTAAACACAACAGCCAGGGGCCCCGTATCCGTGTGCAGGGGGAGTATCCAAGGCCTGTGGGGGAGTTTTCACAAACCCTCTGAGCCCACATGTGGTTGCTCAGCGGTCTTGGCCGTGTCCACAGCACACGCAGGGTTGTACGCAACACTGCACGGCTGCACACGCACTCCCCCGGAGAGCCTGGGTGCCGACATCACCCACAAATGAGGAAGCTTACTTGTGCTTCTTCCTTCGCTGTAGCACACTGCGTCCGTGCAGTCGGAGGGAGCACAATACACACGTGAAGTTATGGTGAAATGGGTTTTTGCTTTGTTCTGGGGTCTGTTTGTTTTCTGCAGACATTCCCTCCTTTCCTGCTTCTGAGGCAATTACGGAACAGCGGGATTACGAAAAGGTTCAACATGGAAACTTTGTCGTCGATGAGAGTCATTAACTGCAGAGTTTTAGTCTCAGCGTGTCACAGTTTTTGCACAAATTGGGCTTCTGGATGAAAACAAACCTACTTCCTGTGTGCAACCCAACATGGCCAATGCAGTAAAATCCTGCCTAAAATAATCATCTGTGCAAATGAACAGCTAAGGCGAGAATAAATCTGGTTCTGATCAAATGATAACATGAATGAAATTAAGGAAATCAAACTGTGATATCTTTTTGCGTCCAACAGGATCCTGCAGATGAACTGGATGTCACATATTCAGTGGAACGTTCTTGCTTGCACTACAAGATTTATCCACAAGAGGGGAGTGTTGCACTGCTAGTAAAAGACAGCTGCAGCGACTGAAACGTCAAGTACAAATATAAAGCGCCACTATATAGCAACATGATGATCAAGCATCTGACCCTGATCTCTGGGCTAATCTGAAACAAATTAGTCGTCATCAGCATCTAATTGCTCTGTAGAGAGATATTGAAGGATCACACAACAGTGCAGCTAAGAGAGCCTGCGTGTTCTGGGCTGTGAAGCCAATTTTCACCTGAAAGTTTGTTTCTTTTTAAAGTGCTGCTGGAGACCTGGCGACCCTGAAGCCCTGAGAGAGAAAAAATGTTTTAACAAGAAACTGTCGTGACAAAGTCTAGAGACAGTCGGAATAAAACATCTCTTCATCCAATTACATTTCGAAGCCCTCGGTCGTACGCGGGTGGCCTGCAGAGTCTTTTTCTAAAGCGAACGAGAACCGGCTCTGTGTCCGTGAGCTGTGAACGATGATTTCAAAATAAGTTCCCACATCTTTTGTTGCAGAGAGTTGAACAGAAGGAAATACTTTTATGCTCCAGGTTTAGACCTTGAATTCTAAGTAGCTCAGCCCTTCCCCGTGGGGACATGTCCACACTGTTCTGTGCTGTTGAAATAAAGGCTCCCTGGATACAGGGGGACACGAGGACATCGCTGCTTCCTGACCCTTCCGACAGTCGTACTCCCTTGAGGCCCCTGCTAATTTACCTTTTTACTCGTCCCTCCTTTTCCACTCTCCAGGGTCTCTGACGCCCTGTCTCTACAAGTTCCCAGACCATGGACTCAGCAGTGGCTCCTGTGCGTTGAGCCATGGTTTCTCCTCACTGACTTCTGCCTTTCTGTCGACTGACGAGGCCCCCGGGGGCCCCGGCGTCGGCGAGATTAAAGCCGATCCCCAAGGGAAGAACGCACGCGATCCAGAAGACGTCCCCGCCATGGACTCCCCGCAGATCCGAGAACTGGAGATGTTTGCCAATGACTTCAAGATACGGAGGATCAAACTGGGTGAGCGCTGCAGCAATTAGGGAGACGTGGAAGCGTCCAAAGTCATTATATTTATAAGTGTTTCTGTCCTGCTGGCAGGCTACACTCAGACTAACGTAGGGGAGGCTCTCGCTGCGGTGCACGGCTCCGAGTTCAGCCAAACCACCATCTGCCGCTTTGAAAATCTTCAACTGAGCTTTAAAAACGCCTGCAAACTGAAGGCCATTCTGGCCAAATGGCTGGATGAGGCAGAGCTGGCTGGAGGCAAGTTGCACACGTCCCAACTCTTGATTAGCCTCCATTTTGAAACAAACACAACCTAAAACTCAACTTTGGCCGCCGCTTTCCGAAAGCACTGCTAGCTTATGGGTTTCTGGGGCATCCCAAACTAAAACGGAGGTACCTTTATCCTCATTTCAGGAGAAGAACTGACACATTTTTCTTCTTTTTGCAGCGCTGTACAACGACAAAATAGGGATGAATGAGCGGAAGAGGAAAAGAAGAACAACCATCAGGTACCGAGGAGGGAACAGACACAGTGAGCTTCCTATAAAATCAGGTTGTGAGGTCCTTACCTTCTCTCTCTCTCTAGCCTGGGAGCTAAGGAGGCTCTGGAGCACAGCTTTGTGGAGAAAAGCAAGCCGTCTTCCCAAGAAATCGCCCGGATAGCCAAAGGTCTCCACCTGGAGAAGGAGGTGGTCAGAGTCTGGTTCTGCAACAGGCGGCAGCGAGAGAAGCGGGTGAAAACGAGCCTGAACCTCAGCTCCTGCTTAAACAAGCTCGGTGCAAACTAAAGAGAGGTCAGAGGTCAGCTGCAACATCTCCCCAACTCAGAAAGCAATGTCCAGTCTCATTACAGCCATTTCTGCATTGAGACAAGTAAACAAGTATGTACCGGTACATTTAAAAAAAGGAAAACAATCTAGTATCTTATCAAATAAAAGTGCTCCCGTCACCTCTGCAGAGGCCATCGGAGCACATTTAATACAGATGTTTGGTACATTTTCAGTGCTTAGATGACTGTATCTTCGTTAAACTCTTGATTTGTTCATGTATCTGATGTCTCTGTGTCGCGTCATTGCTTACAGATTAGTAGAGTAATATATTTGTACACAACAATAACCTATTTATTTGAGATTTAATATAAGATATTGATCCACTTATCTTTTTGTGATTTATGAGGTTTTCCGTTAACAGGCGCAGCTTCGGTGTCGCGTGATGAGTCGATTTGTCATTGTTGCTGATGTCCCCCTTTTGTTCCCTCGTTTTTTTAATGTTGTTTGTATCGTGCAGGGAAGATTCGTGATTCTGACCTGGTTCGGGGTGACTGATGGCACATGTCTTAAAAATGAGAAGCTCAACACAGTTTTTTGTCAGCCTGGATATTCAAATGTCACTTTAGCGCAGCGAGAAAACCAAAAAGGCTATTTATGAATGCACTAGATTAAAATATGTGGAGACCAAGTGCCTTTAATCAGGGAGGGAGCGCACGCCAAAGACACGCTGTCGTTGCTGGAAATATTCATTTCTTAGTGAAATTGTGATTTTGAGGTACCGTTTTTCATTTTTTACTGGCGGTTTATCACCGGGCGCATGCATCAGCAGGGTGCTCAGGACTGTGGTGAACCTGGGTACAGCAGTGTCTGGAGACTCATCAATAAAGCTGGAAGACAGAGTCATTCCGAATGGAGCCGCTTCCTGTGTGATTCATGCGCAGCTATTGAACACGGACCCTGACGGTAGAAAGGAATGCATTCCTGAGAGCTGTGATGAGAACTGTAACCCAGGTAACACTGGCAGCAGTTGGATAACCCCCTGAATACACAGCTAAACCTGTTAGAACAGGACGCTCTGATTAATGCGGCGTATTAACTTAAAGAGACGTTCCCCCAAAGTTTAACAAAAGCTTTTGGTTTCAGACCCTTAAACGCAGTATGATATAAATCAGGCAAAGTTCAGAGGTTCTCTCCTCACACTCACTAATCTGGTCATTTTCTTGTCATTTTTAAGGCTGGTATGTCAAAGATAATAATAGAGGCTCACCAAGCTAAATTGAAGAATCTTTATTCCTTAAAAAAGCTGTTTACTCTTACAGACACACTTTGTAAGAATGGCAGAAAAAGAGGTTTGGAGATTTTTTTCCCCCCCAAAAGTCGCAGAAATAGTCTAGTGATGAATTTGCGCTGAAACCGTCCACATGTTTAAAAGATTGGGGGGGAGTTTCTTTACATTAAATAGAAACTCAAAGAGAGGGGAAAGAAGATGCAAAATTTAGAACCACACATGCTTAGATACAAACACAAAGTCAATGTTTGCAGTTTGGTCAAATTTATAAAGAAAGCAAAACCTCCCCAGACCCCGGCTAACCTGAACATGTGTCGAGAAGAATCAGCTCTGATCTGGAGACAGCATCTTTAGATCACAGTGCTACTTAAATTACATCTACGGTTTTCCCCCTGTAGTGTGTGTGTCTGTGTGTGTGTGTGCATGTGTCTGAAGTAACTTTAACTGCACAGCAGCTGAGAGAGAAAGCGACTGCAGGACCAGTGCCATCCTACAGTCACTGTGGGAATCCCATGTTAATCACATAACACAGAAGTCAACCCCCCCCGCCCCAAAAAAATCTGATTTGAGCACGTCATAGCATCGATTCCAAAGCCTTTCATATCCCAATCCTAATTTGATTTTGCGTTGAAGAATAGACAAACTGTACAGGCCAACATTACAATCCTCCTAGAGGCCCCCACCCAAAGGCATTGATGTCAGGTAGGTCGGTGTTTGGCATGGTTAAACCATCTCCAGTGGACAGTAGCGTAGCTTAGCAACTGGGCCCGTCCACTGACATTCTTTTGGTTATTATTATTATTGTTGTTTTTGTTGTTATAGCTGATAATTTAAAAAAAAACAAAAAAAGAAGAAGAGCAGGTACATTTTAGGAGAGGAAAACAGAAATTCAGCCTCATGAAATCGTATTTTCTAGGTGGTGAAATTTCTACCGTAGCCCTTGTTAAGACAAATGGGTGAGACACAACAGTGCAGTTGGTTCTCCTCAGATCAGCCAACAGCTGTGAGGCCACCGTCAGGCTGTAGGACCACCGCATGATCGCGATAAATATATTCAGAGCTGTGGAACGCTTTCATATGCCTGGATTAATATCTTTGCTTGCATGCCTCCAGACGTCTTCATGGATAAAAGTGTGTGCTAGAGGGTTGCAACTTTTGGGACAGAGAATTGTAGCGGCAACACTCGCGAGTGATCCGTACTAATGTTTAGCAGATTTAAAACGTAAACATTAATACAAAAGAGGGGGGGGGGCGTTTAATCCACTCCTAGCGCTCGGAGCTGCCTCTCGATCTCGTCGTCTGTGATGTTGGCTTGTTTGGATGAAGTGGCACCGGGGAGAGACTTTCCTGCAGCGGGAGCTTTCACCATCTGGAAACACGCCCCGGCACAACGATACGATTAGCATAATCACCGGCTTCCATCAATTATGTGGTTCACATTTCAAGCTGATATTGTACATTTGCTAAAAAAAACCCGTGGATGCTGCTGAAGGATGGCGATGACACACATGGCTGCTTATTTACTTCAGCCAGATTCCATATGTTCAAACCTTTAAGCTTCAGGGTTGATAGACAGTACTTGTGTTGTTTAAGTTTAAAGAAAAATAACATTGAAGCCACATGGAACCATTCAGAGCATCATTTTCTCAGTATGTTATTGAGACTGAGAAGAAAGCAATCATCCCCTTCCAACACTGAACTATTACTAACTTGCCTGCTGGTTCTCTCCAGCTGGGGGGCTGTGCGGAGTGTTATGAGGAGTAATAACTCATGAATCCCCCCAGGGGGAGCTAGACGCACAGCAGATGGCCAAATTGAGCCGTGACACACGCACATCTCGAAAAGCTAAGGGCTAGCCCCACCAAGTGGCAGCTGGAACACATTTAAATAGTGGAAGAAGAGCCAACTCTTTAGTCTCCACCATCAAAACTAGTTTACACATCTAAAAACTGGGGCAAAATTTGACATTTTCCAATTTTAGTCATAACAATTGTTTTAAATTGGACATCAGCTGCTATTCAGTGAGTAATTCACAAGCCAGAAACGACGACTAATGTTTCCCTTCAGAATTTCTCACCTTTCCCGAGATCTCGATGCCAATTTCATCCAGCACCTGGTTGACAATGTCCTGAGACTCCTCTTCATCCCCAGACCCTTCGAAGATGTCGTCTAAAGTGTCGTTGACTGGACGGTGAGGGAGGAAACGGTGGAGGGAGATGAGAAAAACAAGTGCAAACACTGGAAAACAGGCTTGTGTGTGTTTTACCAGTTTGTGACAATAAAAGTCGTATTATGTCAGAGCTGAGCTACCGCTCCTACCACAGGCACCCTGGGAATCTGGTTTAGGTAGCTCAGTAAATACCAGAGAGAGAGAGAGTGTGTGTGTGTGTGTGTGTGCGTGTGTGTGTGTGTGTGCGTGTGCGTGTGTGTGTGTGTGTGTCCTTACTCATGTCCTCTGTCATGCCCATCTTCATGTTCTCTTTCTGGAAGTCCTGCATGGTCTTCAGGGTCTTCTGTGGATCCATCTTTTTGTTCACTGCTTGCATAGTCTAGCAAAAAGTTTAAGGAATCAATAAACATGTTTATGTTGCAAATATACCTGCAGGTTTTCTGGAATTAAAGAACCCTGTAAAGAAGGTGTTGCTCCTGATATAAAGTTCCCTTTTCCTTCCAGAAGTGTGAAAGCATTAGCGTATACAGAAGGGGTGACAGTAATGTATATCCACCATATCTCACACTCACGTGTCTTTAAATAGTAAAACCCAACTCAGTGCACTCCATTAGATTAAGTTTAAAGGGTTTCACCTCATTAAGGGCACTAACGGGAACACATTCTGTATGCAAGACTTTGGTTACATTATCAGTGTAGCTGAACTAAATTAAAGGAGTGTAAAATATGTCCTTTAAATGGATATTTAACTCATAATCTATGTGTGAACCCTAATTCCCTGTTTTAAACATTTTGATAAGAGTTCTGTTTTATAACCGACATTATTTATTCCTCAACCTCAGACTATAGTGTGAAGAAAGGGTTCAGCATTTTACCTTGGCTGTTGTTGCCATGGCGCCCGCCATTTTCATTTGAGAGTTCATAACTTGAGTTTGCGTGGACATGGAGGTGACTTTAGAGCTGACAGCGTACGTGCGACACTTCTGCTGCCTCAATTGAACCAGCTGCTTGGCCAGAATCTTACATGCCCCCATGTTACCGGTCTTGGCCATTTTCTTGATTTCTGCCTCCTGGAGGGTGAAAAGGGAGAATAAATCAATATTACTGAGTCAGGAAATTGGTAAATGGCTAACTGAGGTGATCTGAGTATCATTTGTGTATCATGCATCACACCGTCCTGCGTTTAGGAGTTATTGTTACACAATTATAATGACTGCTAATTTTACAACGCTACGTGATAACCTCCACTTATGGGTGGCTACAACACATAGCAAATACCCATGCAGGCTGGGATGTACAGATAAATAAACAGAATTATCCACACAGCTCTCCTCAGATTACAGCTTTTGTAGAAACAGATATAAGAATGTCAAGCAAATATGTTCTATTAGCTTTGGAAAACATCAGAAACACAGAGATGCCCAAAGACATTGTTTGTTTGTTTGTTTGTGTGTGTGTGTGTGTGTGTGTGTGTGTGTGTGTGAGACAGAGGGAGACAAATGTAGCTGCAGGTTACAGTAAGCTACATCTGACACCATAAACACATGTTCATCTGCTTCTGCGAGGTCTGAAAGCTTTTTCACAATGCTGATCTATTACCTATTACCCCCCCCCCCCCCGCCCACACACACACACACGCACACGCGCGCACGCACACACACACACACACACACACACACACACGAGGACAACAGAAGGTAAAGCACGGCCTGTGCAGAGATTATAATGTCTTCGTTACTGCCCTGTCAGACACAACGATAAGAGGCACTGAAGCAGGGGGATGATGGTGCAGAGCTTCCTCTGGAACAGACAGGATGCAGAGCAGTGATGTTTATATTTGTGAAGAACACCAGATTCAACTCAAAGACGAAAAATATGGATGCGTGGAATTCCATGCTTGGATTTTATCATCAATACAATGATGAAAAAGACGTGACATTGTCCACATGCTCTCCACTGGCGTGAGCAGCAGGGGGCGACACACAGTCATTCCTGCGCTGAACTGCAAAAACAGGTCATTATATGTTGGTGAACTCTTTTGTTCAGCGCATGTTTTAAACATCCAGAGCAATTAGCACGAAGCGTTAATTACTGTGGAATAAAAGTGTTTCCCCTGAGATGCAATTATGTCCTGTATGATGATATTTACTTTACGCAGCAGAGGGCACCTATTTCATCTTTCCGAGAAAGGAAACGCGGGACTGGATAGAGCCCTGTCGTGTAATTTTGAGTGTGTGCGTGTGTGTGTGTGTGAGAGAGAGAGAGAGGGCACTCTTAGTTGCCTAAAGCACAGCAGCACACCAGATCGTTCTTGTTCTTTCATTTTAAACCCATTAGCCTATCAGACTTGTGGAAGTAGATTTAATAGGTGTGTGTGTGTGTGTGTGTGTGTGTGTGTGTGTGTGTGTGTGTGTGTGTGTGCTCCTCCTACCAGTTGTTTCTCCTGTTTCTCCAGTGCTCCTCTGTCTCTGGCGATCTGTCTCTGAGTGCTGCGCATCTCCCGTGACTGCTCCTTGATTATGTCTTGGTAGAGCAAAAGACAAACACGCACATTGCAAAAATCGTTTAAATTTCAAAACATTCTCAAACATTTCCTCTAAATGTGTATAAATGAAGCCTATAGCTAAGATCAAGGATATATACAGTGCGTTGTTCATCACCAGGTGTCTTCCTTATGGTAAAATATGAATATGAATTTATATGGTGGATCTTTTTACATAAGTTGCATTTTATCTATTAATTCAAGTGAAGACCAATTCTTAGACACAATTCTCCCCAAATACATCTCAATAATGGTGCTTTGGACTGAAGTGAGAAGTAAGCCACCAGTCAAATGGTAGAATCAAGACAAAAATGTACATTTAGGTCTAAATGTGTGAAAAAGTGGGGCGTAAGTGTACCGCTTTGGAAGAAAAAATAAATCTGGATGCATATGGAGCATGTGTGAGCGTCTCCCCACAGACAGGCCACAGCAGCACGCTGACGGCTCACACTGACGATGCCTCGGCATTAAACCACTCAAGTGGTATCACGAGACATAAATGACAAGAGCACGCCACACAAGCAGGGTCACATGACCCAAGAACCTGGAGGTGAGACCACGCTATCATCACTTAAATGTGTTCAACTCAGAGGCTCTTTTCAGAAAGTACAATTAAAATCCCCCCCAAAAAACCTCATTAAGCACCAAGATCAATCATGAAAGCCTGAGATAAATCCATCGATCAATCCGAACGGATGAACACCAAACTCCTAAAATGATGACGCAACAAAGTATTTAATGGAAATACTGTAAATTATTTTTAAAAAGTAAGCCATTACAGAACATGAACTCGATCGAGGCATCGGCTACGCAGAAGCAACGCGTGCATACGTACAAGGTGACGTTACGACAGCGTCTCAATGTGGGAGGGATATCGCCCTACAAATACGCGGGCGCTAAGCCCCCTCCATTTACCAACTAACCAAACTACTTCACCCACTGTACCCAGGGTAACGGCAAAAAAAACGACCCGTCCGTGGAAGGGTTTAAGACCAAACGATGGAATCTGCCAAAGGAAATCCCAGCGGAGGCGTTCAGAAAGTGGAGTGAAGGTAACCAGGGCGGTAAGTCCAGTATGCAGACGGGCGACGAGGGCGAAACTGGCATTTCAAAGGTGGGGGGAGCAGCTGGGCGATGCTGTGTGAACATTTATCAGCAGTGTTTAAGTCATTCCATGCGCATTTCAGCAGAAACTATCCTTAATCGACCGGAATTACTCGGACCCCGACCCTCAGAATCAACTGTAACCATTTTCAAATTAGATGATTAATTAGATTAATGGGATTTAATTTTAGACAGTGGCACAATTTCCATTTGAACTTGTGGTTCTGGTCATAGCCTGGAGAAAAACACTGGAGCTCAGAGCGAACGGCTTTCGAGGAATTTGACATCAGAGATTATTATTGGCTGAAATAACAAGATCCAACTGTACAGAAAAGATTAATGAGTTACTTTAACGACCATTCGTTTTTTTCCTCAATGCAAACTTGTAATTTGATGCTGTTTAATAATGACCTGATTAAATTCCCACCATGTTATATCAATAACATTAAGTTATGTGACTTAAGAAGAAAAATAAACTACCAGACGTGCATTGATCCGGATCATAGACGAGTGTTTTAAGTGATCATATATATAATTAATGTATGACTCCAATTTATGCTATATCATTGTACAATTAATGTAAATGCTGAACCGTAGCTCTACTTTAGCAACAGCTAGTTAGTGAATAGAAAATAATGAGGATAATAATGTTAGCCTAATGTTACAGGAAACATCGAATATTGAGTAAAAACACCCTTTCCTCTGTGGAAAACATAGCATGGGCGACGCTAATGCACCATGACTCAAGGCTAGTTTAAGACTTCAGTCGGTAATGTGACATCGTGAGTCATGACTCGACTGGAGCCCAAACAGGTTAAACAGGTCGAGTTAAGTGCGGATCGCTAGTTGAACATGAGAGCAACACAACAGTCCGGCTGCTACCACAGCTACAAACAAGTTAGCTAGCTCTTCAGACTGGCAGCCAACTTACCATCGACCGTCTTCTTCTTAAATAGGGAAGCCATAACGTCGATATCTATAAAACTAAATCTGGAGAACAAGCCTGACTAGTCGCGTTAACACCGCCGTCTCTCTGGGGCGGCGGGTCAGTTTAGCTGCCTGTTTCCTGGTTGACTTTCTGTTGTTGGAGTTCCTCCCTCAGCTGACTGGTTCAACGACGTCGCGTGACGTCAGGACGGGACTCTTATGCTGCGTTCAGTGTACCTCGTAAAGCTCCCGACAATAAACCGCAAACCTGACCGGCGTCCAAATTTACTGGGATTTCGATTTTCTGTTTGACAATATTTGCTTCTGTTAAAGTAAAACATTGGAAGTTGCTTCAGGAATAATTTTAAAAAAAAGTTGATCATGAACATTTACTTTTTTTGAGTTATTAGTGCATATTTAAAGTGGCAATCAACATTCCGATATAGAGTGAAAGCAGCACAGGCATGACTATAAAACTGCACACTGGTAGATAACAAAGAGACAACCTTTACGGATTTCAAACATTAAATAACCTTAAAATGCAACTTTATAAATTACATCTTTAGGCTATTTTTGGAAATCAAATGCTGTATTCATTACTTTACTTAACAGTAAAATGATTGCCTTTCATTCTCTTTTTCTACACAGAAATACCAGCATTTTGTACACTCTTCTACATAGCGTGCTGTAATATGGTCTTAGTACAATATTTTATATATTTTATGTAGGCCCGATCATTAAAAGATATTGACGTAACAGGGCTGACAACAGGTTATTTTGGACACTGTACTTGGATAAGGACACAATCTTTTTGTACTTTGAGAAAATATTAACAACTTGGGATTTCAGGCAATAACATCTATTGTGTATCACTATATAATGACATTCAACTTTTAATCAACAATAATTTTGAAAAATTAATGTGCAATGCTCAAAGGCCTTGCCAGATTTTGAAACAGAAAATTTCATATTGGGTTTTGTGGTAACAGTACAAACATGAAAATTCTTCCCAAGAAACAATCCACAGATGGAGTTGTTGCCTATAAAATGAAACCCACAGTTTTTGAGAGCCTCATAAATTCTGTTATTTGCAATTTCCCTCTGCATCTCGGGAGGCAGGACATTTCATGCACTCCAGTGTGTTCCCATGTCCCATGTATCGTCTTATTGCAGACTGATGCTGGGAGCAACTTTAGGCTCTTGAACCATAACCAACTCAATTTGGAGCACGTGTGTCTGGAGTTGGAATTGGTAGGAGGGACACGATAGATCTGGGGGGTGAGCAGTGCCAAGTTATGGCGGGAATGGGGGGAGAGAGGGGTGACTTTGAGGAGAAGGGCAGGAGGATGGGTAGCACTTTTCCTTATCTGCAAGGGTGCGCACACGTACACACGCTTGCACACACGGGCCAAATCATCCTAAGGCGTTGTTCTTGTTAAGGTTATTAGGGAAGATGTTGGGCGCTAATCAGTAGAGGGCTACAGGGACCGCTACTAAACGTCCTCATCATCAGAGGGCCCCAGTGGTGATCAATCTGGCCCCAAGCACCCACTGGACCTCCAGGTACAAAAGCCATTATCTGTCACTGGCATGCATCTGCAAAGTTGGAGGAGCTGCAGAATTGCTGGAAGACAAAATGTTAACATTTTGCCTGTGGTGGATCTATCAGAATTTGATTAGCATGTTGTGGAACTGATCTCCAGGGACAGATATAACCTGAATTTACTGAGTCATGTGACTAGAATTCATATACAGGCCAATAGGCAGGACCAATAATACAAGGGCACAACAAAGCTGCGTTCAAATAACTGGCTAATTTAAAAAGTGACACCAGCCGATGTGTCTAATGTCTTTGTATTCTGCTGCTTTTGGCACCATTTTCTCCCCTCTAATCTCCACACATTCTCCAACTCTGTATCCCTCCAATTTTTCTCTGTTTCCTAATCTAGCCTGGGGCTAGCAGACTTGTAATGCTAACTACAGCGATGGACACACACAGACACTTCACACAGGGAGCGAGACGTTCATGTGTGAAATGAGATCTCCGCACAATCAGTGGGAGTCGCAGCAATAAAGCGCATCAAGCTTTTCAGCTTTAAGGTATCGTTCAACAAATTGCACATCTCTCCTCTGATGACTGTGGAGTTATTCTTCTAACAACATTTTCCCTTCTCTCCAGACTAAACCATTTGTGGACGTCCAACAAAGAAAATAAGTGAGGAGTCTAGCAGTGAGTTTTTCCTCATCAAAACAACAATACTTCATATGGATCGACTTATGTGTTATCTAGAAACATATTTTTTTGAAACTGTAGATGAACTCAATAAGAATCCTGCCCATCTCACATTTTCTTTTTCACTGGTAATAATATTTTAATAAACTTCCCCGATGACATAAAAAAAACTCCTTCATCCGCCTTAAATCACAGAATACATAAAACATATGACTACATACTGTAGTTTTCCCTGACATGCAAGTGGGCTAAAATATGTCTGCATGCAAACGGGGAGTGGGACACAGGGCTTTGATGGGGGATCTGGGATTTGAAGAGTACTTTTTCTCTCTGATGGATGGAGGCTTTGCTGCTACACAGATGGGGAGAGAAAGGCAGATGCAGACAGCAGCAGACATCAGGAGTACCAGGGGGCTTGAGGACAGAAGCGAATGGAGGACAGATTCACCGAGAGGGAACAGCACAGCGGGGACAGCCTTGGGTTGGGGGAGGAGGTTGCAGTTTCCAGACAAAAAAGTTTAGAATTTCAAGGAAATAATAGTCAAATTGAATCATCAAATATCTTCAGCTCCTATAGCTGGCTGTAATGCACAATGTGGATGAACGTGAACAGACATTTCACGGCCTCCACAACATATGAGAACAACTGATCTTGGTCTCCAAAAGAGACAATCACCAGCTTCAGCGCGTAGGTAGAAATGTGAGACATGTTAAGGACTGTAACACCTCAAAATCTAGTCCATAGTTCTGAGTTCCTCCAGGAGGTCCTGGTTCTTCCTCTTGGTCATTGCGTCAAACAAGCATCATTTCTCTTTTTTGATTTGTTCCACTGTTTCCTAATGATGATTCTGTTGACCAGTGCTACAGTCATCACATTTCCCATCTTTTCATACCCGTCTTAGAAGGATTTAGGACATATGGAAAACAGCGGGCGGTTGAAGGGAGGGATGGAGGGAGGCTGGAAGACAGGGGGGAGGCAGGGGGCAGGGAGTGGAGGACGGTCTAATAAATCGAGTGAGTGACTCCGCTCATTTCTGCCCGTGGGACGAATCCAGTTGCGCTCACCGGCGCAGCACATCAGGGTGAATTGTGGGTAATAAGAGATTATTCTCCCCTGTAGTGTTTGCTCATCATCGCTGCATCCTGCGAGCCTCCCACCAGGTTCACATCCGAGCCCCCGAAGACAAACAGATTTAGCATTTAGATGCAGGTGCAAGCTCATAAACACAAACACATGCAAGCAGGCGGCGTCACACACATCTTACGCAGACGTGGTCTTCTGGGTGAGGTCAAGCAGCCAAGTGTTATTGTTTAAATCCGCTCCTGGCGTCTCAATTTTAGATTTCAGCACCTCACACTTGCGCGCGCACACACGGACACGGTTCAATGACACGTTCTCTTATCTACAGGTCCTTTTGCCTGAGGACACCAATCTGTCTGAGGGTAGAGCCTACACACTTGGTACATGCCCAGAACCATTTTTTTTTTTCGTCTTTACTCTACTGACTCTTCCATCTGGGGTCCTCCTTGCCCCGGAGCCAGGCTGTGGTCACACAAACCAGGCTGGTGGTCCCAGCAGGGGCCCATACTCACACACACCATTTGCATGAGGGAATTAGAGTCATTACGACTGGAAGGGCAACAGAGGACGAGTCTTTCGCTCTGCAGACAAGGGGTGAAGTTTAGGAGGACAAGGGGCCTTTTTTTAATCAGGTAGTTGAACAACATGTGAGCAAATTGTGTCATTGTATTTACTGATTAAATAGTTTCCATACCCAATATGTCGTGGATATATATATATATATATATACAGTATATGCCTTGTTCGTGCATGTAATATGTAATTCAAATGCAAGTGTTATTTGTGGGGAAGCTAAAGCGAGTTTGCCCATTTCAAACCATCAAACAACAGAAAAAGAATCATTTTGAGCTGCCAACAAATTACAAATATAAAAACGTAATAAAATGTGAAGGATGTCCTCATTTCTGTAAAAGGCAGGAGATGACTTCAAAACACATCATTTTCCTTCACTTATCATTTTTCACATGAGGAAACACAATATTAAGACTATATTACTGTCCCAGTGAAGATAATGTGAAAATTATCTTATTCTTCCACACGACATTGTGAAAAAACAGACATGAAAGTTTCACTCTGAAGAGTAACGGAGTTAAAGGCTGTGCGACAGAACGCTTCATTTCACACATATCAGAACTATGACCCCCCGATGTCCTGCAAGGGTCCCCCTCCAATTTGCCAAGCACTCTCATTTTTGAACATTTAAATCCATTCCTACGTTTTTGAAAATCCCCCCCAGTCTGACCCTCCCTACGGGGACACGCACATCACCGCCCCCCCTCCATCATCGTGACCAGGTCTTTGAGGCTCCATCATCTCATTAACTCCAGCTGGGCGGTCGAGGCCGTCCGCCTTCATCTTTATCCGTGCAGAATAGAGTCAGAACTGGAGGACGCTCTCCATAATTATCTGCTTTTTAGGCAAGGTCAGCACAGTGACTCTCAGCTTCACCCTTTACACAGTTTTCCAATCAGAACTCTCATTTCCATTCTGATACGGTGAGGACGATTCTATCAAATCACTGAGGTAGTGAAAAAGTATGTTTCTTAAAGAAAGAAAAAGCTCCTTAACTTTTTTTTCCCACACTCGGGTTAATGTGTAAATTCCATTTCTATTAACCTACAAATGATGTCTGTTACTCATTAGAATTAACACTCGCGTGGTAGCACAAATGATCCCGCTGTGCTGTTTGGAGTCTCGCTCAGAATAAATTATACATCCAAAATTTAGCCTTAAATTGAGGACAAATCCTGCTGTCTGTCGCCTGTAGAGTCATTGTACTGAATAAAAAATTAACTCATATTGCATCACTCACATGAACCAGAAGATGCACTGAGGGAGTTTTTAATTAAGCTTCAACCTTACAGCTCCTCCCCCACACCTCTAAAGTGGTGAAACAAGCCAAAACATGTGCAACCAGGAGAATCAGGCCATCTATGTTTGAAGATTTCACCCATTTAAGTGTGTTGTTTGCTATTTTTTCAGCTTGATTTCAATGTAACCCTGCATGTCAGGTGTAACTAAGCTCAGTACTGTGACCTGCACGTGCTGAACTGTTTCCATGATGGTTGCTCCATGCAGCAGCCGTGTGCAGTTTTCTTTTCTCTGCCTCCTCATCAGCTTCAGGTCGCTGGAAGAGCCATTCCCAGGCAGGTGGGGGTTCCTCTAAACACTCTCTGGGGGGTAAACATGTGGTAGTCTTGCCATCAGAAAATCGCCTGATCCTGCAGTCTGACTAATGCGAGGCTTCATCGGGAGCATCATCAGGAGCGGCCCTCAGCGTTATCTCACACCTGCCTCATCAGCACTGCTGCGAGGTCATTTTCTAAGAAGCAGTTCAACAAAAGTGCTTTTCTCCTCGACAACAACAACACTCTCATCTCAGCAACCTGAACTTTTTCGTCACGTTTACTTTTTTACCTCTGAGATAAGAAGTGGAGCACAACACTCGTGCCCTGTTTTTCATTATTTCTTCGGATGTGTGCCCCCAAACCTCCTCCCTCGCTGGAAATGATGTCCCTGAGAAACCCGCCTGGTGAGCTAAAGCCATGAAAGCTTAGCTCTTTAGATCTCAAATCCTGGAGGTGTCCCGATCTGGAGAGGCTTCAGCAGCAGGGAAAGCAAACAGTTCTCCAACTCACCAACCCTGACTAATAATCATCTTGGTGCCTCATTAAGGAACTGGGGAGAAGGGGAGGGGGGTGCTGCTGCAGATGTTTGGTGGAAGTCCCCCTGAGGTCTGGTGTCTGTGTCATCCTGTAATATGCACTATTAAATGAGAACGTCTGCACGAGTGTGTGCATGTGTTGCTGCTCTGATACTTCCTGCTTTGTCTCGAAGCATCACTCCAGGTGTCCCACTGCCCCAGTTCCAAAGTGAGTGAAGCACCAGGAGCCACTTGACAGAGACGTGCACTTAAACTCTGCCGTCTGCATCTGATTGGGTCCTGTCACAGCAGCCATCTATCAGGTCTTGACTTGCAGGTAGCAGCCACAGCTGATTGATTTTTGTGGCCGATGCTGCTTATTTTCTCTGACACATTTCAGATTTACACATATTTTAGCCCGACCCTTCCTCGCCGATGTCTTATCACAGTTTTAACTCAATATTTCACACCTCCCTTGTCAAATCAAAGTGAATGAAACATGAGTGAAAATGATGATTCTGTTGCCATTTGTCGCACTCTCTGGGGGCCCTTGCACATGTGGCAACCAGGACGAAGAGCCGATCCTGGAAATGAATAATAAATCTTCCTGTTGTCTTTTCTAAACCTTTACCTTTCATCAGAGATAATGCACAGAGAAAAAACACAACAGCAAATCACTGGGCAAAATCTAGCTAATACAACTTAATCCAATGCATAATTTTGCTTATTATGCATTAAAAATAGTGTGTTTTCACTTTTACATCATCAGATTAATTCCTCCTAAGTTATGGCCTTTATTTTGGAAAAAAAAGACATTTTAGTACCTTTGAATTCTTTTTAGATTTCTATATTTATTCCTGTCTTTTGTGTCTATATTTTGATGAATAAAGTGAAGGAAAACTCAGCCCTGTGACTTTAGAAGCCCAAAAAGAAGAATTAAAGATTCGTTGACGAACAAGCCACAAGATGTTAATGTAGGTGCAGCGGTGATTAAATTGTCTTCAACAAACCAAACAAAGTAATCAAATTAATTTCAGATTATGTTGCAGGGTAAACATTTGGTGCCAAGGCACAAATTTGCAGCCACAATCTTTCACTCACCTGAAACAAATGTCATTGTTAGCTGATCACATTTGCTAGTGACTATGTCAATCGATGGAACCTTCATTTGACCATTTTATTGTGGACCAATAACAGACAACAGCAATAAAAACATGCAACAGAAGTCAATGGCCCTAGTGATCAGACAATGAGTGATACATCATAAGTGTGGTCATTCTCCCTCCACACAGCTATGCATCCTGGGCAACACGTAGAGGAACAATATTGCTTAACATAGTTGAAAGAGAAGTTCAGCTGGCGACATTTTATCCTCTGATTCCTTTTATGAAGGTTCTAAAACATGGAAATGGGAGTGGATCAGTTTAAATGTTTTTGTCGTCATCTCAGGTGAGCAGGCAAATGGAAACATAAGGGCAGTGCAGATAAACGGAGATGTTAGCAAGTATATTTGTGTAAATAGAATAATGGCACTCAGGAAAAACAGCGCAGAATCGGACAAATCCACCCATCAGCAGCAACAAAAACCTTCCACCTGCAGGTTTAGTTATTACCGTTTCACCGTTAGATGATTAGATACCAGCCTGATGAGGCTCCGTGCAGCACATGAGCCAGGTGTCAACTGTTTAATTATGCCTCTGTGGTACCCAGTTATCTCATTTTGAGCTGAGAAAACCAAAAACATCTTGTAAATACAGCTTTTAATCCGTGCAGGTGTGGTATCGTTAATTAGCTTGTGTGTGTTGGGATGGAGGCACAAACGCAGCTGGACTGCATTTGATGACAGAATCATCATTGGGAATCATCTCAAAATGGTGATTTGATAATGATGGGCAATGATATTCAGTAAAAGCCTTTTCTACTTTAAACCAAAGCCAAAGACACGAGTGCTTCCGTGAGAGGCAGTTTCCTCTAACAGAAAGGGATCCCAGAGGCCGCTTCTATGGCCCTGCAGGGCCTGTAATAGCTAGTAGCATATTAGCATGCAAAATTAATGTTATTTGATGTTTTAATTTACTGAATATTTGTGAAAAATAAGAGTATCTTCTTTGTGTATCGTGTTCAGGTTCACTCTGAATGACTAACCTTTTTCCCCCAATCGCTGCTGTGGTCTGTCATGATGCAGTGTACTGCAGATGAGACTACGGCCATGAGAAAATGCCACTGCCTTTTGTGAAATAACGTTTGGCTGTGGATGTCAGGCGAACGATGAATGCCAAAGTGACACACTGAATGGTTCAATGTTCTTCACCTCAGTTGCTTTGCTGCTTCAGCTCAAATTAATGAATGCTAATGCATTTTATTCCCTTTGCTCACACAAGAAATATTCTGAGAAAAGAGAAATATGTCACTGTATTATGTATATTAGTGATGTGATTCTGACAAAAGAACTCCCTCTCTCTCCTTCTCTCTATGTCTCTCTCTCCTTCCGCAGAGGCATCATCCAACTCCCGGTCAAAGCAGAATAATTGTCAATGAATATTTAACTTGTCAGTTTGTTATGTATGTTGAATTAAGGAGTCTCTATCTCTGTTGCAATAAATATAGTGTAATGGTGTGCAGTTGTAATGATTTCTCAACATGATTCCAGGAGATGAAACGTGAAGTGGAATAGAAAGGTGTCATGTTAGAGTCTGACCAAAAGGTGGCAGCAAACAGTTCAAAACACTCATTAAGATCTTTAATTCAAGGGAGGACAGAATGACAATCAAAGTCCGAGGATAATTCATGTGATTCTTCAATGGCCGCGATAAATACGTGGTCTTTCCCCATCTTTATTCAACCACCGTTTGGCTTATCACTGATTTAACTCAGACGCATTTTGTTTGTATTTTAATGAGCTTTACGTAAGTGGTATGTAAATAAATAAATAAATATTTCCACCTGTGAGGTCTGTACACGCGCTTGAATAATAATACAATAAGGAAATGTGGTTGTGAAAGAAAGAAAGAGAAAAATTAAGAAGCGTTCGAAAATCCATTTGTAGCAGGTGCCATTAAAAAGGGGGCGTTCTCCTCCTTCTATAATCCTCTCTGTCCTCAGTGGCCAACGGCTGGACGCTCTAAGTCACCTAAATGCGACCCACAAACACAGCCAGCAAACATTACTTTAGCTTTTATGAATGAGAACCAGTCACACAAACCCAGATTCGCGGCTGGCGTCGGTGCCTCGTTGAACACCACGGCTCCGCGCAGGCCCTTCCCCGGTGGGCGTGCGTAAAGGGCCCCAGCCCTATCTAAATATAACTCCCCTCCAAAAAAGACAGTCAGACGGCTGAAAGCAATCAGTACTCCGTCAGAGGCGCCTGAAGACCTGTCAGAGATATTCTTTTCCTCCAATATTTTTAGGATACACTTTGCTACGTAACGTTCCGATCCATTCTGTGGCCCGGGGTGTCGGCGGCGCAGCGCGCAGCGGGAGGCGCATTGTCTGACGGCATGGCCATTGTATGCGTTTGGGCATATATGGAGGCACCCACAGCTCCGGGGGTACAGCCCGTGTGAACTCGAAGGAGTGACCGCGCTTCTCTCATCCGACTGGATCTTACTGAACGCTGTGCTCCGTCACTATGAGCTGCCTGGATGTGATGTACCACCAAAGTTATGCAGCGCACTACCTTCCTGCTGCGGCGTACAAAGCGACGTGCTACAACCACCATCAGCAGCAGCAACAGGTGAGACCCTCATCTTCCCACACAGACTTTATATATTTGTTTCCACCTGAGGTGATTTAATAACGCATCATGAGAAATGTGTCCGGAAAGTGGAGGAAGACCAAAAAAAGTTAGAAAGCTCCAAATATTAAAAGGAAAAGACACAATTCTGAAAAATAAATGTAGAATTTTACTGGTCTTTGGGTGATGTTAGATTAATATTTGTGGCATTTTCTGACATTGACTTCTGCCTCACACAAAGGCCTCCTCAAATTCGATTTCATTGATTACATTCCAGTCTGAGGCTCCTAATTCAACACAGGTCATGCGTAATGACACAGCTATTAATCCTGCAGTCAACTGCTGATGTAATGACAGCCAGGCCATCACTCTGGAATGTGGAAGAGCCTGAACTTTAAAAATAGTTGGAGCGCAGCGTGGGAATACAAGGAAAACAAAAGCACCTGTAAATATTTGCTATTTTGGTGAAAATAACACAACCGTTCTCCTAACGTCTGATTTGTCTGTTCCTCTACGTAGAGAAGGCTGAGTGTTTACAGTAAGATGCAGGAGTGTTACGAGCAGCAGCAGCAAACGGGAGGAAGAGGGATGCCATCCAGGGACCAAGCAGCCCTTGGTGCTCCATCAGGTCGGACACCTACGCCCGAGTCGGAGCAGAAGGACAGTACTCAGCCGACAGAAACAGAGTATTTGGGCTCCCGGTGTGTTTTGTTCACCTACTTCCAAGGTGAGATCGGAGATGTCGTCGACGAGCACTTCTCCCGAGCCCTCAGTCAGTCCAGCACCTTCAGCAGCGACACCAAGCAGATCAGAGTGAGTCAGCCCTCGGCCTCAAACGGACCATGGAAAGGTGAGTTGAACGGCTTCACCTTTGAATCTTCTCTTCTTGTCACGAGTGTTAAAGTTTTGTTTTGTTTCAGACTGCGGGTCCGAGGCTCAGAGCGCCCCGGTCTGGAACGGCGCCTATCCAGCCCAGTCGAGCTCCTGCCTCCCATCCCTCCACCCAGACTTCACCCCCAGCCCCGTATCCTTCAACCATCCGGACGGGACCCTGTGGGCCGACCATGTGCTCACCCAGGGCAGCCTCCCACCTCCGTCGACTCTGCCTGACAGTTGGGCCTACAGCCTGAACTCGCAGAGCTCCAGTGGCTACCCCAGTGTCCACAACATCTACCATCCACACCCTCACCTCCACTCCCGGCACCACCACCCCATGCTCCATTCATACCCGACCCACAGCCCGGCTCTGGATCCCAGGTTCAGCCCTCTGCTGCTGCCCAGCGTCAGGAATCAGAACCAGGCATCTGCCAGCGCAGGCAGTCCTCCACACAGTGAGGGGGTGAAGACAGAGATGGACCCCAGCGGCAACAGCCCCCTCTCAGCCACCTCCGTCACCTGGACCCCCCCTGCGCTCCACGGATCATTAGACATGTACGACTCAGGTACAGATGTAGCTTAATCCCCACTTTTACAGTACATTATAATATCTAGTCGGCCGTTAAACATTAACGCTACGATTTTCTGTCTTTCTGCAGCTGTTGATCCTCAAACCAAAGCAAAGGCGGCAGTTTGGTTTTAGCTGATTCGCTGAAGCAGAACAGGGAAAATCTACCACACCAAAGCCAAACGCACGGCTATCGCACTGCGCTCTCCCAGCTTTATTGGTATGAACTCTGGAGGCCTCTTCTGCCCTGTCCTTTTTTATGCAATGTGAGACCAAGTTGTTCTGTTTCAAGAGCTTTATTTTGATCCACATTTTGTTCTGTAGATTATGTTTTTGGTTTTGTTTCTCTTTTTTTTTTTTTTCCAAAGGCTGTAAATGCTTTTTTTATCTGATGTGTACAGTTTTTATCTAAATAAATGGGTTTTTTGGGGGGTCTTTTTTTCTGGATTCCTACTGCTAAAATGCTTAAATGTTTGCTCTTTTTGCCTCTGAGGACTGTGTAGTGTAAATAATAGTTGTGTACGTTTAAATAATAAATTGCTCAACTGTATTTTCCAAACCATCTTGTAAAAGGTGTTTCATTCTGACTCTGTTTAACGTAAGATTTAACTTTTAACAGGTAGCCATGACACCACTCTTCACTATTGAGCCATGTTTAACACACATTTACCCAAAATGATTCAATATTACACCCGTGTCTCCCTTTTAAAATCAGATTTTCATTCAAAGTATAGCAGCGTAAATTTAAGCGGTGCGTTTACATTCCATTAAGTAATCTGGGTCATGTCTTGACTCATTAGGTAATCACATTATTCGAGCAACAGATCCAGGAAATCTTTTTTTTTTGTCTTGACCTTTATCAGCTACCAGTGGAACATATGTGATACACAACATTATAGGCCAAACAGGAAGTGAGTTTACTCACAAAGGAACTGGACTGCATTCCAAAGTTATTGTAAGATACCCTGCCGCGTCTCTCGTCTGACTGTTTGCAGACAGAGCCATAAAACAAACACAAGCGCTTCTGCAGACTGACCAAGACACACAGAGGAATGTATTTTCTGTCTGAACAGGAAGTCCTATGGCAGCAGGTTACTGTGACAGTGTGGACGTCAGATTCCGAGCGATGCGTGGCAGAGCTGCTTTAGATGTTTCCGACGTGGCGCTTGTTTTATTTGTGTTCATTCTTCAGGTGTTTTGATCGGCTAGTAGCAGCGCGCTAACATTCCAGGTCTCCTCTCCCATTCCTCCTTTTTGTCCAGCCCAGAACTTCAAATCTGGATCCCATCAGCCGCATTTTTATTCCGAGCATCCACAAAGAATGTGCTAAAGTGACAGAATAAGTGAAATGAGATTAGTTCATCCATCTTCAACCACTTTATCCCTTAACGGGGTGGAGGGGAGGGGGCTGGAGTCTATCTCCGCTGCCTTCAGGGAAGAGGCTGGGTCCACCCTGGACAAGTCTCCAGCTGTATCGAAACAAACAACTGTCTACTCACATTCATGAGGTTTTTTTCTTCTAGCAAAATATTCCTGGTATGATTAGGAAGATCATATTTTAGCACAATGCAAAATGAAATCCAACCTGATGATGATTCTGTTTGACTGATAACACCACTGGTGACTCTTTAAGTCTGATTGTGCCTCACAAATTAAGATTTTATTCTATTCTTTTGTGTAAAACAGGGAATTGATCTTTTTTCTTGCTCACTGTTTTATATCCAAACTTGAGGAACATTTAATCTGCTGAAAACATTCAGTTGCCAATAAATGACTTGTTAACCTTTCTCCTATATCATGATTGTATGAGATGATTATTATGTTCCTTTAAGATTTTTAGATGGTGAGAAGGTGAGGAAAGGAGACTCCTGACTTTATAGCAGGTTGTCTTCTCTCCTCTCCTCTCCTCTCCTCTCCTCTCCTCTCCTCTCCTCTCCTCTCCTCTCCTCTCCTCTCCTCCAGTTTCCAAGTAGCATTAGCATATAGCTACTGCATCAGCATATAGTGTACTTATATGCTAACAGGCTTCCCACTGGCAGCCTCGGAGACTCACCACAGGCACTTCCACTGCAGGAAGAACACCAAGATACAGTAATATAGAGCTAGAAGCAGTGTAAAAGTGATTTATTAAACAAAAGGGAGTGTCAGAGGTACAGGAAATGTTTCATGTGCTGCAATTAATTAAAATTTCACCATCATTTAATTTGATTTAAAAACTTCAATAATTGATGACATTGTGAATCAACACTCAGGCAGATTCATAATGTGGACATTATTAACAAACTGCATTGGCCCTCCACTGCTCGCAGATTTAAAGAACTTTAATCACAGTGTTGCATTTAAAATTTTAGAGCACAAATTCATGCAGAAAAAACAACAAATGACTGAGGAATATAGAAATATAGGCTTATTTACTTACAAGATAACTCTATGGTTGTCGACACATACACATACACACACGCACACGCACACACACGCACACACACACACACACACACACACACACATACACACACAAAATCTAAAAAAACCCTCCTAAAAGAGTAAAATAGGACAGGGAAGAACCCAAACCAATCTGTGGTACTGGATCCTGCCCTCATCATTACTTGATTGCCTTTTTTGTATACCGCCCTCTCATGCGAAGGACTTAAATTATGTCAAAGAAAAGACAGGAAATGACTGTATTTCATCTCTAATTTATTTGGAATTCGTGTTTTTTTGGTGACCTTGTAAACCTTCAGGTTATCACCATAGCCAGATGCTACCTGCACCCATATGGGTGGCTACTCACAATCGGATTATGGTTCCATTTCAAAATATTCAAGATGAGCCTCCAAAAAGTGCTTTTTAAAAAAAATTATTTTGGTTTGAATAGTTTCAAGGTTTAGAGTTGGTTCCCAGGACTCCCCGGTCAGCATGCTAACCTACAGACCTATCTCTGCACTCCAAAAACATTTGATGTGACATTATATTGAATTTTAAGCACAGCTGCTTTTTACGTTCACTTTTAAAGCTTACACATCTTCTCCCTATCACAGTTATATAACCTCAGAGTTATTTGACTGTATTGGTCTGGATCAGACTAGCAGCACGGCGCGTTGCTCGCTCACAGACAGAGGAATGTTCTGCTATGTTCGCTATCTTTCATTGCTCCAGTTTATCGTTTCAGAATGTTGAAGCAGAAATAGACCTTTTTTAAACAGGGGTGATGCTTCTGTGTGTGTGTGTGTGTGTGTGTGTGTACAGGCCGGTGACCCCGAGCGTGGAAAGCTTGAGGTTTGCTGTGGCTCCAGCTCCTGAGGGCTTTCAATTAAATCAAAACTCAATATACACTTAGACCAGAGGAAAGGATTAACAGTTATGTCTGTTTACAATGTACAGCAAGACCATCCGCCCATAACACAGGCCACTCACATTCCTCCGCCTGCCCACACACAGCGTAACCAGGACCCATGGCGATGTCTCAGTACAGCAGATGTCAGAAAGCGTCACGTTGAAGATCTGAGTCAAATATCAGTTCAGGCCTTCAAATAAAGACGCGCCGGAACGGCGCTCTGCGTCAGCGGGGAGTGAATGACTTGTTGGGAAACTGGAAACTGCTGTACCTCAATACTTCATACCTGCCGTTTGTTGTACATGCACTGAATCCAAAGCCTCCCGTTGCAGGAGGCATTCCATTCATAAAAGCAAGACTCGCTGCTGCAGCGGCAGCCTGGTTCTGGGTAATGTGCCAGTAATCACAGCGGCCAGTACATAGCAGTCATTCCTCTGCTCACTGAAAGCACATTTAGCAGCCAACACCTGTTTCCCCTCGCTCAGTCTCCATGACGCTGCTCTTGCCTGCATCTGTCACGTCTTTCTTTTTTTTCTTCCTTTTTTATAAATTGGTGTTGCAATTCCTGGAATGTACAGTAGCAAACAGCCATTTTATTAAGCAGGCTGTGTCAGAAAGGTGCTTTTATGACCTTTGAGGGATGTTCAGGACACTTTCTGAGTGTAAAAGAACTATTAACTGTTGCGTATGTGCTTCTATATGATGAAATCCAGCATTACATTCACAGGCCCATCTGTTATATACATATAGGTGTACTTATGTGTGGAATCAGGTTTCATGTCAAACATCTGTATCAAGTGATAAACTGGATAAACTAAGAAAGATTTCTCATTTTAAGGGAGCTTCTAAATATAAAGCTGACAAAACCTTGTTTTGTTCTGTTTTTCTTATTCTTGCTTTGATGTTTCACAACTGATTTACAGGCAGCGCCGAGCTATAAATAACATGTTTGCTACTATATTGGGCCTCAGTCACTCTAAATACAACCACCTGCCTCACAGAAGTCCTGTAAACAGGAAGAATGATCTTCAAATCCCAGCAAATTAAAGACTGAAGATCAAAGTAGATTAAAGACCTCAATAATGACCAAAAAGACCCAGGAATCCCAGTGTTGTGGCTATTTCAGAGCCTTAAAACTCACAGCAGTGAGTAAACTGGCCCTTCCACCTGCCTGTCAATCATCCCAGCCTCCAAGAGCAGCCCTACCTGCTGCCACTGTCCCATGCAGCCCATCATGACCATACCAGACATACCAGAACCACCAAGGGACATTCCTGGACCACTGACCTCGATTGTTGTTTTACATTAGAGCTGTCCCCGAAAACAAGTTTCACCTCGGGGTTAAAACAACAATGCGTGAGTGAACAATGCCATTAGAGCACTTTTTAAAAAAGAATTATACATTACAAAACCCACTTCTTTGTTTGTCTCTGCTTCTTTCTCAGTTACGGCTGATTATTATCTGAGTAAAACAAAAATAGAGGCTTAAACTAAACATGAAGGAATGAAATTCCAATAACACATTAATAGGTGTTTTCCATTAAATATTAATGTAAGATCATTGAAATAATGATTGACAAATCATGTTAAAAACAAAAATTCTTCTGAATGTACTTGTAAACAGTAACATTTGCAGTGTTGCCTTTTTAGTTTGCACCAACCTGTTGAACAACAGTGGTGCAGTCATGATAGCCTTTGACACAGCAGCCAGGTTCAGGATGTAAAGCCTCTCGAGCGATGAGCATCACGGGTGTAGCCCTGCGATGGCGGTGACAGACGGACGGACGGAAGAACCCAACAAACTAAAACCAACCCGTCACCAATCAAGCCACCAGTGCTGCCCAGTCAAATAATCCAAAACTGACTGAGGCCTGCTCACAGTGTGTGTGTGTGTGTGCGTGTGTGTGTGTGTGTGTGTGTGTGTGTGTGTGTGTGTGTGTGTGTGCGTGCATGTGCGTGTGTGTGTGTGTGTGATCACGCGAGCAGAAAGTGTAATCTGAGGGATAACGTGATGCTTATCCAGCTGATCCCCCGCCACCCTGGGTACTGACAGGTTGACACCCGTCATTCTTCACATTAACTTTGCCTAATTGGAAGGTAATTCCACTCTCCTCTACTGTCCCGCCATTGTCCATGGAACCACCCCCTGCAGCCTGGCTCTTTATGCCGGCACCCTATAGCCGGTAAACCCCTCAGCGGGGCTTCTTGTCCGGGTCCAGAGTCCTGGAGGGGCCCGTCACTGTAACCTAGGGAAGTGGAGTTGCAGGACTTCCTCTGTGATGATGACCCACATGCTGGGAGGCTCTCCGCGAGGTTGACAGGAGAGCCGGCCCTAAATTATATCAACCTGTCAGTGTCCGCAGCTCTCCCGCCAGTCTCTCACACTCATACACACACATTTAGGAAAGGGTCCTTGAATGACCCCCAAAGAGCTAAAATAATGGTTTGAATGCGGTTTAAATCAAAACAGCAAAACACGACAGATTATTGGTGTCTCAAATCACACATTTGAGACCAGTCACCATGAACCCAACAGGCCCGAGACCCTTGTTTAGGATTATTAATCCATACAAACCACAAATCCAGCTGCACTGTAGCTCTCGTCCCACCCTGACAGTGATTGACAGGTGTTTGTAGAGTCACTCCGCAACATCAGACACGAGACATATGGGAGTCCCTCCCTCCTGTCATGTCCACCTTCCCATGAGCCCTTTGTGGCTTAGGTGGAGGTGGCAGGAGCAGTCAGGAGCACGTCAGAGCAACAGGAAGAAGCTAGCACGCTTACACCCAGGCTCTCCCTCTCTCTCTCGCTTTCTCTCTCTCAAACACACACACACTCACACAAGCACACAGGCATCTTACAGGAAAAGCAAACACTCTCGCTGTCGGCCCCCTGGGGAGTGTGTCAGCTGTCATTAACTTCCTCGACTTCCAGAGAAGTGGGGAGCTTCCCCTCGCTTCCCCTCCCACACACAGGTGACTCACTGGGTGTTGCATGCTGGGAATGCCGGCCTCTCTGCTGCACGCTTCTGTCCTGTAAAAAACAGCGAGCTGGGGGCCAGAACAACACCAGCAACTGTCAAAGACAACGTATCAGTATACAGGTTTGTACACAGTAAATGTAATATTTAGAAGGTTTTGCTTATTTAGCAGTGTGTGTCCGATCGTGTGTGTGTGTGTGCACATGAGGGTGTAGGGGGCATGTGTGGAATGTGTGTGTGATATAAAGGCTTTTTCCTCACACCACAATGGTGTCTTTGACAGGCGGGAGAAGGGAAGGCTTTGTTTGGTGACACCACACAGTGTTGTGAATGCCCGACATAGCTGCCATTCCTCTCTCTGTGCCCTCCGCCAGGCCACTGGCTTATCAGGGATTCCTCTCCTTTCTGTCTGCCCACGCACACCCCTCACTATGTGTGTGTCTCTGTATGTGTAAGTGAGGAAAAAAGTTTGTGGAGCACAGTTGCTAATGCCGAGGGAAATGCAAATGAGCTCCTGAGGAGAACGGGGCCTTTGTTTGATGACATATCGCTTCACAAGAGGTCCACTTTTGCTGTCACTTTAAAAAAAAAGCCTTCAATTAGCTGCCTTGCTGTGATTTGATTACATTATTTTGATTAAGTGGAAAAAGAGCCCATAATGAAATTAATGTCAAAAGGATATCCATTATAATGTGTTCATAACAGTTAGGATTGGATTTTAGCTGAGCAAACACATCAGAGCTTGACCCTCCTCTTGTGGTAAATGTCCTTTAGACACGCTCGACACGTTCTCTCTTTTCGGTTCAGAAATAATCTGTAATCGTCTCAGTTGCTAATTGTGGCATTAAACAAGGCGACACAAACAAGCTAGTGAAACATTTTGTTTGCATCATAACTTGTCTCGCATCCCATTTCGGGCATATTTCCAGGTCACAACTTACATGTTTAACCATTTTTTGGAAATACATCTGCACCAAAAAACCTGTCCCAAATTTGATCCCTGCCATTAACAACTCGGAAACTCTGGCCGGTGGGCAGCTGTGTGCCGAACCTATAATTGAGCGAAACGCATTAAAAACAAGTTTACGTAACATCATTACTGGATAAAGGCCCTGAGTGTGCAATTCGGAGATCTTTCCAGAACTCATGCTATTTTCCATTCACTAATTCCATTCCTCCTCTTTCATCATTCTGTTTATCTCATCGTTGCACTGCGAGCTGCTGCGTCAGTGAAAAGCTCAGTCTCCACTCTCCTCCCAGTAATCAGTCTGCTTCTTCAAGCTAAGACACGACCCTCCAAGAGGCCTGGTACTAAAATGGAAGTCGATTTGTCGTCCACATCTGGGCCAATTCAATAGCTTACGTATAAGCATGTACGCAGCTGTTGTCCTGCGTGTTCAATGTAGGTTTATTGTTGTAATGTGATTAAATGAGCTTTGGTGGTCCTTACAGAGGCGGTAAGGAGGGGAAGCAATGAATTACAGGTAACTGGGAGTTATGGTAAACATTAAGAACAAAATGATTATGAGTATTACAAGTTCTTATCATTCGTTTCACTGTCTGCTGTGCCTCGTGTGTACGACAACAGAATAAAACATGTAATATCTAGTTTTTCTAACCAGCTTCACTCAGCAGAGCTGATTTAGTTCAAGATCTTTGCTACAATGAGATGTTTCTATGTAGACGCCAGTGTGGAACTTCGCTCATCAGCTCCTTTAGGAAACATCTTCGAAAATAAGTCCAACATCTGGAGAGGTGTGAAATTCCATTCCCAATGTGAACCTCGCTGTTTTGTTATTCCGTGTCGCGTCAACAAGGCTTTCGATAATTACTCAAAAATCATCCTGAACGCCGGGGCTTTGAACAACCCCGTCGCAACTTAAAGAGCACCTAAAACGCCGGTTTCAACGGTGAGAGGAATCCCAGCGAATGAGAGGCCATCAGACATGTTTGCTGAACCCTGAACATCTGTTTGGGCTTTGTTTTAAGAGAGCTTCAGGGGATTCTGGAAAAACTTCACCCTTCTCACTTGGGCTGACACGGATTGGCGCCGCGTACGTGGGACTGATCGCCCGTGGAAGGCGTCAGAAGCAAGACGCCGGATCTTTGGTCAAGGGGCTGCAAATACTGACAGTCAGGACACCTTTGATCACCCTCCCACAGAGTCTGGTTTATGGTTACTGGGGTTGTGCAAGGCACACAGCGTTGTCAGGAATTTGGGAACCTTGCATAACAGTGAGATTGTTTAGATGACCATAAAAACTGTGAGTAATCAGATAATTGTAATTAATGGGGCTGACGTATTTACATGCAATTCAGAAAAGCAATAATCAAAAGACCCTGGTTTGCATGTTTCTGTCCATGAAATGGATTCCTTTTGGATGATCTCACAGTTTTCAATTGTTTTCAATCCAAAGATTGTTTACTAGAATGTAATAAACACAACATAGCGTTGTTATTAATAGAGATTCTGATCAAAACCAGGAGCAGGTCGAGCTCTGACACTATAAACCTGCAAAGATCACACTTTCCAAACACAATCACCAGCAAATCTAGTTTGTAGTTTAAAGAATATCACTAGACTGTATTTAGTAACATTTTTCTGTATCATTGTTCCTTACGGGAGCAATTATGTGAATGTTATTGTAGCTTATGTCCTCACACTCCTCCACCAGTCCTTCTTTTGGGACTCACACACACACACACACACACACACACACACACACACACACACGTGCGCACACACGTAACCAGTGGGATGATAATAAGAACATGCACAGTTCATTAACCCCCAGCTCTCCCAGGAGCCTCCTGCAATTGAATCATAGTCACCCCGTCAAACCTGTGAGATCTCCCATAGGAGTGTTATTAACAAAATGATCTTTATAACAACTCACACACACATCTTTAATATCTGTGTTAGTAGAGTATTTCTGCTTTGATGTCAAGCCAAAGTGGGCGTTAAAGGTGCGCCTGGAGGCCCGTTCTTCCATGTTAGTGCATTCTGAGTCTGTGGTGCGTTCACAGCCCCTCCGCTCCCTCGTCCCTGAAAATGAGGCCGTTCCGATCAGGCAGACAGTTTATTTCCAAACAAACAGCGTCTGGCCTGCCGCCTCACACACATTCCAATACTTCCAGACAGGCTTTCAGAAGCGGGAATCAAACGGCAGCGGAGTTGTTAAAACATGACATTCCCAAAAAAGGGCCGCTGGACCCAAAGTCTACCAAGAGACATCCCACATGACTCAGTGCTGCAGGAATGACAGAACCGCCAGGGTCAGTGATGAAGGTCTCCTAATAGATATAGTCTCCTCTCACTATTTCTGTCCTACTGTACCTCTCTTGCGTCATAAATAATTCTGAAGCTGCTTTGGGCTCAGGCTCATTCTGTTTGGGCCTCAGGGCCAGTTGCTCAAGGGTACCTCAGCAGCACAGTGAGGGAGGGGCAGATGTTGTAACACAACCCAGCCTTGCTGATTCTACTGGACTAACCTCTGAGCTGCTGCTGCTCTAAAAAACTACATGTAGAACACATTCCGCTGAGTGTTTGGATGATCTTTCTATGATATATATGCCCACATGGGGAGCTGTGAATGTGCACGGTAGCAAGAATGCTGTGTGTTTGGTGAGTGGGCGTGGAGGTCGGGTATCGCGATCAGCGATTGCGTTAATGTATTCGTGTACGATGGAGGCTGACTCAGGGCAGCTGTCCCAATAACAGTGGGTCAATTCAAGCTGGTGGCACAGGGGGGCACCGCCATCAAAAAAAGAAGCAGTTTGACATAACCAAAGCGACCATGTCTAAGGGAGGGTCTTTTTAGGGCCGGACCAAAAAACAAAGAGGACGAAATACGATATTTTTTTTCTCCCAATGTGATCCAAAACCATTTTTTAAAAATTGACAATGTAAACAACAAAAGACACATCACTCATCTTTTTGAACCAGATTTGGGCACCTTTCATATGTCGCCCAGTGTGAGCAGCAGCGTGGCCCCATGGCGTCAGCCTTGGTCGGAATTCGTCGCAGCAGTGAAAAACAAAAACCCAAACAAACCCAAAATCAAATAAATGATCTGTTGACTCAGCGTTAGAATAAATCCGAGGACAATGAAAGCACAGAGCAACATGGCTCCTAACCTTAATCACACTTAATTTAACCTGTTTGACTATAATTAGCACATCTCATCTATACTGGAACATTTGCACTCATCTAAAAGTCTGATTAAACCAAGAATCCATTGAATAATTAAAACATTTTTATGTGTTTCCATTACCACAAAAGGGAGAGATTAGGGGGGCTTCCCTGCTTCTTACTGTTTCATGAACCCCAAAGGCCTTGTAGAGTGTGTGAAGGGTAAACATTAAAATATTCATGTAGCAATTAAATCTGGAGAAATTAGTCTAATAAATATAACTTGACAAAGCTATTGCATGGACTTAAATACTAAAAATTACTTAAATGATAAATCCTGCAGGTTTTTTTTGTGGCATTTATTGCATGAATATGACCAGTACAAATCAGTGGTGTTAGGTAGGAGAACCAGTAACAGAAGCTCTTGAAACAAAGCGCTTTGGAGTTAATTTATGGGGAGATTGTAAACTAATGTGGAACAAACTAAATCAACTGAACTAACAACACAGTTTAGTTTAACTGAGAGGGATTTCTGAAGCAAACCATCTTGTTGGCAGGCAGACGTCCCCCCAGTTAGAGACCTTTATACATTTGTCTGCTATAGTCCTGTAATTCCAGCATTACAACTGGAAGAATTGTGACATTTACTAAAAATTAAAAAAAAAAAAAAAACTTTTTAAATGCATAAATAGACAGACTCCAACTTTATACCTTCTTGTATCAAAGGCCGATAACACTTCATTATAAATATGGATGGATCAACCGTTTTGGGTGATTTTAGTCTTCCCCTTCCATCCTTTAATAATTCTATCATGGAAAATCTCATAAATGTCCCTCACCTGCCCTGGGATGCAGTATTGTGTCCAAGCTCTATGGTGATTTGAGTACTCCTCCCTCCTCCCTCCCCCCACCCCAAACCCACAGATCCATCTTTAGAGTTGGCATTAGCATACATAAAGCTGCTCTGTGGACTCAAGGAGTCATGCCAGGAGAAATGCAATTTTTCCCTCTCAGCGGTACATTCCCATCACCACTTTAATTGAATGTGAGAGAGTTCCTGTGGCACGCGCACAGCTTTATGTCAAGAAAGAGGGGATAATTGCTTTTTCAGTACATTGTAGCAATATGTTGCTAATTCAAGAATGGAGCTTGATTGTTTTTGTCTAGCCGTGTCCCCAGGCTCATTTGTGGGTTTTGTTAAAAAGCAGAAGGTGCTGGCGATAAAGTGCAGGCCGCGTCCCTTTGGAATGTCTGTCTGACACGCATTTGCACCAACAATGGGACTCTCAAAATGAACACAATTTCTTTCCCTTTGTAGAGTAGACCCCAAACATTGCAGACACATGCTAACAGGGACCGTGCTGTGCAATAATGAGGAAGATCATCTGTAATTTGGAGGTAATAGATGCCCCATTGTGTAGTGTCCAACATCAATGACGTGTGTGGAATGCCTGTCAGCTTTATAAATGTGGAATACAGACAGGACGTCCGACAGAGATGCTGAAGTGCTGCCGGAATCCATTACACTCCGCCTCCGGAGCAGGTCCACCTGAGCACCGACTGTTGTTCTGGACCAGCTGTAACCATGAGAGATGCCATCTTTCTCCCAATGCTCTGGCATACTTTGTGGAAACCAAGGAACAGTTACCAATGTCCCTGACTTTTATTTGTGACAGTTGTAGCAGCTGTAGGACATTTCTGCCCCAAAGGAACAATGCAGATGCAGTCATTTTGGCACCAAATCCTGCAACTGCCCCTTTAATATACTACATTCCCCTGTTACAGCCAATTTATCCCAGGACTTGTCTCTCCAAACGTTAAAATTCTAATCTTGCAAAGGTTTATCAAACACAGAATCTGGTGTGTATCTGTACCAAGCCTAAAATTAAAACAAAAAAAACCCCAAAAAAAACCCCAAACCTCACATTGACTCTGCAAACCATAAATGTAGCCCGTGCACATGCACACACAAGAGAGAGGAGAGAGACTATGATAACCAATTAATGAGACTAATTTCCATATAAAGTGGACAAAGCAAACAACACTCTAATGAAGATCACCGTTACTATGCTCATTAATTTGTCTCATTGTCAGCAAAAGCCTGCAGCGACAAAATGATTGAGTCATTAGAATGTGTATCAATGTCATTAGCTGCTAATTAGCCACAGCCACAGAAGCCATTCATCATAAAGCTTACTTGTGGACTCTTGAACAAACTTTGCACCATTTGCCACATAAGAGGTGAAAGTTAATCCGGCACAAAAAAGAGCCAGCGATTCCGATTCATTGAGCTCGTTGCCATGGTTTTTGGGGAGGCAGTGACATGCCCTGGTCAATTGTTGAAACTACAATTTTATACCGGAAGTCATAATCCATCATGCACTGTTTCCACGATCTAAAAACCAATCCTGAAGTTTATTACCTTTATTTTATTCAGAGGGTTAAACTCAAAATGAAAAAAGTGTTTGCCATTCACTAATTAGGTATATGAACGGGAAACTGAGTCTTCATTAGTGGTCATTTTATGTTCTGTCACTGGGTGACGCTGCCCACGGGAAGCGCGTCGAGATCACGTGACCACTTTTCCGCCAAATTTGGATTGCGTCTCTCGGTTTACATGTTCGGCAGAAACCTGCGAGTTGTCGAAGGTTCTGTGGTGAAGAAGACAGGCGGATGTGCAGCGATTGAGTTCCAAATTATTAAACTGACCTGTATATTATACTATCTAGATTAATGCCTAGTAATTTACAATTGTAATTTATGATAATTTGAAAGTTTTCTTCCCCGGGAGTTTGTCGATTGCTGACACTGGCTGGTAGCGATAGTTTGTCGACATTACAGGTCTTCGTAGTGTTTGTTTACTATGGAAAAGCCGTTTGAAGGAACCTCTGAGACCGATGCTGTCGCGAAACTTCAGCGGAAATATCTGGACAGGAGGACACAGGTGTGAGTTTTATACAGATCCTAATGGGATCTTGTCTGAGCACCAATGGGCCAAGCATGGTACACATATACTAACGGTTCGATTTCCTAATTACTGCCCCTACCATCCACATAAATGGATTTATAGTTCATTCGTCGTTTCCAAATTGCTCTGTAGCGTTCCATTATTTGTAATGAATTGAATCCATTTCTTCTGAGACTGAATGCACTTGATAGAATTTAAAATGTGCCATAATCTTGTGAATCTCAGTTGCCACCATCAGAGGAGATTCTTCCAGGAGCCAGTGATGGTGAGTGTACTTTACATTAAAACCTCCCTGGCCCAGTTTAGATCTTAAGCAATCTATAAATACTAATTCGCTTTGAAATGTATTTTATTTCTTCACTGCTTTCCCATTGCACACGTTAAGTGCATTATTGAAACAAACAAAATAAAGGTGTAAGCCCTAATTTGTTATTCACCTTTATTCATTTCAGAGGCACCACCACAACTCACCTTATGCACCAGATATCACCACCCAAATAAAGCACTGACTTACTACACCAAAGCTTTACGCGAGCTGTGTAAAGTTGTTACCAGTTACCCAAAGGAGTAAGTCTAATTACTTCTATCAAATCCAATTTCCTGTGTTTGTGATGAGTGATCTGTTATGTGTTGGACAATGCGTGTGTGTCCTGTTTTGTTTCAGGTTTGCCAGTGAGCTCAGTGATTCCAGTGACAGCAGTCAGGACCTGCAGGAAGGCTGTAATGTTGCTGTATTTCAGGACTCCCAGGGAGTGTTTACAGAAGCAGGTGTGTGTGTCTGTGTGTTTTAGTGATTAGATCATGAACCTGACGATTTATTTGCAACACTCCAATCCATTGTTTCCAAGACTTTTGTATTTAAATAATTAACCTTTGGTATGTTGATATTTATTTATATAATCCTTCCTTTGCCCCTGCAGATGTCACTTTACCATCTTGTCTGGATGGCAGCCCTGGATCCCCAGAAACCCAGAGAGAGGGAAGGTTTCCGAGAGCTTGTCAACGTCCTGTTTCGTGCCATTCCCCATCTTCAGTCTTCGCTAATGTGTTCCAGGAAATGATGGCCATCCACACACAGCTGAAAGTAAGAACCATGCACAATATCGAGACATAGAGAAAAAAGTGTGTTTGTGTCACATTTTCAGTATTTGGACAATACTTACAGTATAGCTGCACATCTTGACTGCTAATAATGTCAGGATTTGTCTTTGGAATTCCACATATTTGTAATTCATCATGTGTTGTCAAGTGTTTGCAGATGAGACAATCAAGGACAATGTGAAGTCCAATTTGAGGAAATTAATGATTACATTTGTATGTATCCAGGCAGAACATCAACGCCAGCATCATTTTGAAAGGGAGCTGCAGGAGAGAGAGAGGAGACTGAACCAACAAGGGGAGGCTTTTGTGAGGATGGATGGGCTGCAGGAGACCTTGGAAACTCGCATATCTGCTTTAGAGAAGGTGCACTCAAGGGCTCAGCTCATTCTCCACCGGTCTCCTCAGTTGTCAGTTTAAACTTCACATAACTGCCTCATATCCTATGACTGGTAGGGTATGTCCATAAAATCATAATGCACAAGAAATTACTGTCTGTGTTTTTGCTGCAGAAACACCAACAGGAGGTGAGTGAGCTGCAGGAGCGTCTTCGAGAGCAGAGCAAAGAGAACAGGCGCCTCAAAAGCAACTTTGACACTATCAGGGAACTCAATGATAACATGAAGAAACAGGTAAACAGTGTTTGTGTTAATGATTGTTTAAATTGAAGCTCTTTGTGCTCATTATGTCCATGAAAAGCATAGGTCTATTTTAATAAGTTGTAACCGCCCTATACCACACGGGGGCGCGCTAACACAGCTGTAAATGTCTGTAATGTCTGCAAATACACAGCTGAACGAGGTCCGTGAACAAAATAAGAAGCTAGTGAACCAGTCAAAAAGGGTTTTTGCTCGGCTTGAGAACCTACAGGTAAAAACAATATTCACTACATGTGATTTCAAATTAACTTTTTCCAGTGAATCCTAAAATTTCTTCCATTGTTTGGTTGCCTTTAGAGGAAATGTGAGCACAGCGTGGTACCCAGAGATTGTTTTAAGAGCACCGAGTTGATTAAACCTGTGAAAAAAGACAGAACTGTTGCCGCTATGAAACCCACTGACAAGGTAAAAAACCGACCACAATGTAATTGAATATGTGAGCTTTTGTGGCACGTTTGTAAGCCTCGAATATAATTCATCTTAGGCACATTGATGTGCTGCTTTCTTTTTCTTTGAGATGAAACTAGACCTGACAGTGATGGCACAGCTTCACCTTCTTCCCCAATAAAGAACTCTTACTCCAGTTTTTGTATTTTAGCTTCAAAGTAAGGTTAGGCCACTTTTTGTCTTCCAGAGTTGCTCCAGTCTTGCTATGCTGAAGCTCCTGGCCTTTCTGATGGACTGGATCCTGGATTCCCAGATGTTCACATCAAGAGCGGGAAATGAAAGGAAAGGCGTCGACCAGCGTTGGCCCCCAGTAGCTGCATTTGGCGAAAGATGTGTGAAGGTGGCCTATTCCCCCGTGGCTCCGCTTTGATTCTTTGCTGTTTTATGTCATTTATGGTGATGTATCTCTTTAGGTTCTGCCTTTGTTGGCGGATCAACTTCATCACACTTGTGTTTCACAACCTGAACTCTTCCTCAACCTTCTTCGTCTCATTGACGGGGCCTTGAGGCACATTGATCACAAAGCCCAGGTGATACCTATTTATTTAACTGCATTTAGTTTACACAGTAGGATATTGGGGCCAGCACTTCATAAATCTGTGACCTTATGCTGAGGCAGCTCAGGTAAAAGATCAATATAATTAACTTTTTACAGAAAAACCCAGATATTTGCAGGGATGCTGCGAGACCTTTTTCAGTGAACGTATTACACAAGTAAATTGCTAGATAAAAACAGCATTGACAAAAGAAACATTAATCAATGATGGCTTTTTTCCGCTGTAAAAGTTCCCTAAAGATCTGCATGACACCCCCCACCCCCCACCCTCCTTTCATCCGTCGGTGCTTTGTTTCTTCAGAGAGGATTGGTGTTGCACAGAAAGCTGCTGGATCAATAGCGCGCAGCAGAAATCGAGCGCAACACAGCGTTCCATCAGTTACACATTGACTTCAGGCAGGGAATATCCCCCTTCCTCTGCACAGCAGGGAAGACTTTTTAATGTCTGGAGGTCCTGTCAAAGTTGGTCCGCTGTTGAAACGAGCTGCTGTTATCCGGATTTTCCTGTTTGCCAGCGCGGGGAACAAAGTCAACATCGCCAGTTGTACAAAGAGGCCCAGACACATGACTGACCGGCCGTGTCACTGCCGCTTCATGTCTAACGGGACAAGTCAGCGGTTTTCCAGGTGGATCTGACAGCTTTGGCGCCACCGCCCCACTAAACGTTGGGTTGGAATAGAAGCAGCTTGCAGCTTTTAACCATTATCTTTAACTTTCATTAACTTGAGCCAGATTCCTTGTGTCTCCGCGGCCCCTCTCGCAGCACAGAACAGTCCGAACATCAATCCTCCGCTGTCGTCCAGCACGCGATGCCTGTCATGCCTGCACAGCGACGTGTCCGACGCTCATCTGGAATCACATGCTGCCTCATTACTGCAGCATGTTTCCACTTTAATAAAAACGCCATCAGCGTTGGGTTGAGTTCCTGTGTAGCGATGATGTATTGACCCTGAAAAATGCCTGACCCTGCTTTAGAAATCCTACATAATAGCTGCAGTTAACAGATTTATTTAACTCGGTCTAAGCCCGTGGGCTCTCTGTCAGACTGAAGTGGTGTTTTTTACATTCCTCAGTTTACAGTCACTAACTTTGTGTGTATTCACACAGCACGCAGCAGCGTCTGTGGCGGTGCGGCAGATAGGAAAGGAGCTGTCCAAGCTCCTGACCCCCATTACTGCACCTGCAACTGAGGAGCCACAGCTGAAGACAGGGGGATCCTGCCACTGGCCCCCGTTCCTCAGCCCCTGTCCCCAGACAAGAGTCCTGTCCAGCCTCATCGTCCTGCGCACTGTCGCACAAGGTAATGATGCTGAACACACACACACACACACTCACACTGCATTCGCTGCATTTTTGACTGCGTCATATAAAGACAAGAAGGCTCTCGCAGCTCCTGTGTGGATATGTAATTAAATATCATTAATTGAAAAAGTGAACTTGTAGTTGGATTTATTTTGTGTTCTCTGATCTGATCCTGATCTTCGGGATTCCCTTAATACTTAAAGGATTTCTGAATGTTATACGGTAACTCTTCTGAGCTGCACAAGCATCTGTTTATAATGACTCCCTCAGCACATCTTTATTCTGACTGCACGCTGTCTCGCCAGCTTTGCTTTCTAACTTTCTTTGGTCTGACAGGAAACCAAATGGGATGATGTAAAGAAATATAACCACACACACACACACACACACACACACACACACACACACTCACACTCACTCACCCTTTTTTCTCCTGCAATTTTACACATAATAAGTACCATCCTTCAAGGGATTAACTCAAATTGCTGCCAATACCAACAGTTAGCTTTAATCTCTTTTGGACCTTTCAAAAACATTTCCTTCACAGTCACAGAAAGTGTTTCAGATGAAAAGAATTTTATTGGGGCAAAAGGTGAATAGATGCAGGGAAAGGCAATTTATTAAACTAAATCCCGTCTGTCTGTCTGTCTGTGTCTGGCTGTGTCTGTCTGTCTGCCTGCCTGGCTGGCTGTCTGTCTGCCTGCCTGGCTGGCTGTCTGTCTGTCTGCCTGCCTGGCTGGCTGTCTGTCTGTCTGGATGTCTGGCTGTCTGTCTGGCTGCAGCTGATGTGTTAGCTTTAGCTCTGGACAGTCTCCACGCAGCGCTTATGTCAGAGGAGTGCCGAGGTCTGTTCCTCCGACACGATGGAGTGGATGTGCTGATGCTCATGCTCCGGACGGGCCGTGGAGGTTGGCGTACGCCGTTAGATATTCTGATGCGACTGGCTGAACATTCCTGTAAGTGATTTTTTTTTTTTTTATTTATTTATTTTACGTTTCAAGATTACAGCTGCTGCCGGGACACATGCACAGAATAAAACTACTGTACACTTTTTAAGCAGATAAAGCGACCGGTCATTTCCCTTTTCTAAATAACACTCATGAAATATAAACAACAGCTTTGAAAGACGCTAATGTTTTGGGGTAAACTTCAAGGTTTCGGTGGAGCTGCTGAAGCCACAAGCTCAAATTTATTGAGACCAAACACTCGAGCACAAACTGCCTCGATAATCCAATAAGACAAAAATGTTCATGAGTGGACTTGATCATATCAGCACTGCTGTATATAACCTATATTAATATATTTCCATCCATTCTCATGACTCCACTCATTTAATCCATTTTGAATTCACCCTTCAGTCCATTTGTGGTCCACTGCAACGTTGCCGTTCAGGTTTATAGACCGTCCTAACTAACACCGTTTGACCAATGAGGTGCCGCTCCATATGGGAAAAACCAGTCATTTCAGACTGCAGTGCACACTCTTAAATATACAGCAGAAACATCTGCTGGGGGCACTGGGTGTGCGTTTCATTGGGTCTGTAAGTCCAGTTCGACTTCCTAATCACTGTGTTTTATGAGCAGTCAAGAAGGGAAACGAGAGCGAGGCGCGACACCCAAATGTTACAGTAACAGTCGTGCCTGAGACCCATTTACAAAAACGTTCCCTTTTCTACGAAACACCTTGTTAACGGCACATTTATGCATCACAAAACTGCGGTCGGTCATCTAACACACGGCGAGAGGGGCTCCCAACGCTCCTTTTAACCTCGGCAGTCACATATGGCATTCGTTTGTGTTCTTTTCAGCGTTCCCAACGGTAAAGGAGTGTACACTATTCCAGGATTTATTGTTCGTTTGTCCTGACGCAGAACTGTTTACCTCTGCTTCTCATCCAGCCCCCATGTCGGCCTTCACCATTGTGTCTTTGTGTAAAACCACGTGTACCCACACAGTCGTATATGTGCAGAATGTAGCAGAAGATAAATAACGTAAGACCTGGGATGTACAATACCAAGGAATAAAAGTCCTCTCAGGAGTTGAGAGTAGGAAAAGGCTTTCCCCCTCTATTTCCAGCCATTCTGTCCTATTTTAGATTAGATTTTTCACTTCTTCCAGCATTTCTAAAATAGGCAAGTTCAAATATGTGATGGAACAACACATTTAAGAATGTTAGCCACAGAAGAATATTCTCTTTTTGAATAACCAGTGTTGAGGAAAGCTTTATTAATGGAACAGCTTTCTTGCTTTTATGTTTCTTGTCAGTGATGGTTAAAGATGTTGTGGGCTGATTAAAAAAAACAAAGAAAGCCAGGAGGTTTGAGCACCATAAACACACTCAAACATGCAGTAAAAACATGCATTAATGGTTACAAACTCCTTTTGTGATACTTTTATAGACCTTCGATCCAGTATTAGTCAGACTGCCCCCATCTTGTTTTCTTTATATAATCCTGGGCCTGTTCTTGCTTCTCCAGCCTTCTGCACTGATTTGATGCCAACAAATCATCTGTACCAGCCAAAAGAAAGTCCCCGTGAGGCTCTAATTGTGTTTCTGAAAGAGCGAGTGTGTTTAAAGGAATGTGGCTTTAGCAGAAACAAATGTTGGTTCAATAGGAATCCTCTCATTTTAGTGCTCCTTAAGGTCAACATTTGCTATTACTTATTTAAAAAAATGCGCCCTTCTTTTCTGTAGATTGATGCAATTGTCCCCTTTCTGTTTCATCTGCATGTGTGTTTGTGTGATCACAGAGCCACTTTTGACAGGCATCTGTGTCTTGGTGCAGCTCGGTTTGACCATCAAAGGACTCTCATGGTTCGATTGTGCGTCCGTGTCGGTTTAATCCTATGCTAATCTCAAAAGCACGGCGATCTGACGTCCAGAGCATTAACACCACAGCCAAACCTGTTCCTGCTTTATCCTTTTTGTAGGCTACTTACAGGCTTTTTTAGATGCCTGCAGCTGCGAGGACTTTTTCCAAACGGCCTCCCGGTTCCTTAAAAACCCTCATCTGGACCTTCCATCCCTGGAGAAGCTCTCCATTCTCCTCCAGAAACTCTCCAATATCAGGTAGATGCACTGTGACCTCCATGCTGGTGATATCACCCAGTTACAACCAGTTCTCTGATATTGCATGATGGGAATCACCTGCGTGCTCAGACATTTGTGTTTGCCCAGGAAGAACCGTCGGCTGTTTGAACTCTCGTCCCTCCGCCGTCAGATACAAGAACTTCAGGACAGAAGCAGCCCCGAGGACAGCTTCCTGTGCCTCAACCTCAGGTCCATTCTGCTCAACCTTCAGTAACACACTCGCCATCGCTCCTGCTATATTCTATAGAAATGGTTTGCTTTGTGTTACATGTGTAGCGTTTGCTGTGTGTTGATAATGTGTAATACATGCAGAGATTTAATTTTTTTAAACCCGCTCACTCGGTGCCTGTTTTGTGCCTCGCTTTTGAGAAGTGGCCTTGATGATGTCTGATATGTTTACAGAAACTACCCTTTTCAAAGCCCGTCAAAAACGATCCAATGTTGTTGCGATTGATCTCGGCGTGAAATGAAGTCGGGAAACTAGAGGGAGACGTTCAGCATTCAAAGCAGCTCTGCCTGTAATCTTAAGCTTCCTGTAATTAAGTTTAAAAACCGGTGTGATAACATGGGGTGATTAAAAGGATTCGGTCAAGATGAGATAAGAAATCTTTAGCTGTCCCATGTGTGGAAATTTACCAACGGCTGCATGGCCCCTGAAGATCAAGCTGCATCACATCATCCCAATAGAGTGCTCTTCTAACAGAGTGTTGGCTTCCTGGAACCACCTCCCACTGCAGGTATGGGAGGCTCCTCGTTTCCTTGGATCATGGTTGCAAGTCTACACCCCCCCTCTATCCTCTGAGCATAACATGGACCTATTAAATACATTTAAATTGAATTAAAGCCAAAAAGATAAACAGCCAATAGCAGCTTGGACAGGTGAAGTCAAGAAGTGCTTATAAGTGTAGTTTAAGGTTATTACCCAGTTGGAGTAAATGTATGGCGCTCGTAAAGGTAATTCCAGTCTTAAATTCTACCAAACAATTTAGTGTGAGGAGCTCTTGTTTAGATTTAAGGTAAATCAAATGTAAGCAGCATTGTATTGAGGAGAACACATCATTGACCCCCTCTGCCTCTGTGGTGGATGTGGAAGCACCAGGAGAAGAGCCTGTGCAGATCCTGGACTCTCTTCTCCCTTTTAATCAAATGTTCCCTTCTGCCTTTGTGCAGGTCTGCTTTTTATCTGCAGTACTGACTGATTGGGAGCTCACAGCCGAGCAGGCAAGACTTTATTAAATACGCTGCACAAAGTAAATAATCCCGCTGGTAGCATGAGGCTCAGGCAGTGCAGCTCCTCCAGGATGACGCCCAAGCACACTGTGGCCAGAAGGTTTGCTGTTTCCTCCAATGCAGGGCCAACAGTGCGGTAGAGGTCGGCCTGGACACCAGAACTGGGAGATCGTGGGTCCCGATTCTTTCACTGAAGCCTTTTGACGCTGAGCATGTGACACGTGACCAGTTTGGTGCTGGGTCAGTGAGGGCCTGGGGAGGCGTATCCCTGGTGAAGTGGGCTCTGGGCTCCTCCACTCATGGTCTAGGAGGAGACCATCTACCAACACATCAGGAGGGGGCTCAGACACAGGGGGCGCATATGGAGGCCATACACTCCAGACACATCAGGAGCTCTCTCGATCAGCCTCTGATGTCTTTATTTGTGGAGCCGTCTACATCCCTCCATGGCACCAGCGATAATGGCACATTTATTGATTTCAGGAGCTCCAGGTGATCCTGGTCTGCGCCTGCAATCAGCAGAGCAGCGTCTGGCCCTCGTTACGGGCAGTTTTATCACGCGGCCGTCTGCCCTGCACAGCATCACCCACAGATCCTGACTTCTGTTTGCACTTTTTTTTTTTTTACATTTTACATCTAAAATGTATCCTTGAGAGTCTGGCCAGCGTGGTTAAACTCATTAAAATGTTATTTGGCAGGAGGGGGGGGGGGGGGGGGGGGCATTAGCGGTTCCACCTCAGCACAGCCATAAAATCAGGTCAGTCAGCAGTTCGACACGGCCGACCACCGCACAGATGTTACTCTCACCAGCTGCAATATGCAGAAATGTGCAGCTTGGGAAATGGTGCGAGCGTTCTGCTGAAGCACCAAACTGGAAAGGGGGAGTGAGCGGAAGCAGCCGTCGGGGCTTATCTGGGATCGATTCGCACAGAGGTTGTTTGATTCAGCGCCGTCTTTCATCTCAGATCATATCTTGACGGCGTTTGCCTGGGTGGCTTCAGCATGCTGCTCATTCACAATTTTGCCTGTGTTTTTTTTTGTTTTGATTTTTTTTACTGGGGGTGCTTCAAAAGTTAGCATTTCTCGGCTTTGATTAATGGGAGAGGTCTCCCAGGAAAAAACAAACCAAAAGATCACCCTGTTTACTGTGATGACAGAGAAGTGGATGATATCAGGAGCTTTAGGGAACATTGCACTCAAATCCAGTAGAGGAGAAGGAGATGGCTGCCTTCTTGTTTTTTTCTTTTTCACCCACACATCCCTGGTCCCTCCAGGTTGTCTCGATCTGTGACTAAATTTCAAGCGGTGGTTTCCACATTAGCACGAGGACACAAAGAAACTAAAGTAGATTGCTGTGGTGAATAGTCATGAAAATGTGTGATTTATGATTCTTGTCTTATTTTCCCCTTATTTTGAACAGATTCGGCAGCTCAAAGTAGCATTACGTTAACACATGAGCAAGTTGGTCTAAGGTGTAAAACTAAAGTTTCTGTCACACACATGCGCTCATGTGATGTATTTTCTTTCCATCTGGCAGTATTTCCAGCCTTCTCTCAAAAATCAGCCAATTTTCACTTCACTTATCTACATGATCTAAATCTTCAGATGGTTTAAATCCTAATCCTAACCCTGAAAATGGCCACTGGTGGTGGTGGTGACTGAAGCACCATAACCCACCTCTAAAACACTCCACAACAGTCTGAAAGTTGGAGAAAACACCCCTGCCGGAGCTGATTCCAGCTGCTTAGGTGTGCTGTCAGCCGACTGACAGGGTCGAGTGGCTGCAGGTCGTCCCTGGGCGCGTATGATGTCAGCACAATGCTGACTGGTTGGCGCTCCTTGCCTGGAAGGAGGCTTTGGATCAATCTTATGCATTCCAAGCAACACACTCTGTATGTGTGTGTTTGACATGTTTTCAGCCTGAAAAGCTCCTCAGTACAAATGGAGCATCGGGGGAAACATGATGAGTTGGCCCTCAGCGGATCGCTCCCCCGTCCGGTGCCAAGCTGCTTCTCTGTGAACTCACTTAAGATCCTCTGCCAGCGCGTACACGCCTCATCTTTGTACGAAGGCCCGGAGGGTTTTGGCACCTGCCCATACACCCACTAACAGAGACTGATGTGTGCAGAGGTGACAGCTGCCACTGTTGTAACGAATGCCTCACATTCGTAAGGGTTTTAGCTGAATCGCACGGGTCAGGTTGAAGTTGCACCTTTAAAAAAAAAGACACACATTCTTGGCTGCACCTGCAGCAGCAAGTCGGGCAGAGGCGAGGGTGCATTTGGAGGCCGCTGCCGCGATGAGGTCATGGTCCATCGCTCTTTTGAAATAAGTTATGTGATGAAGCGCGTTGTTAATTTGATGATCTATCATTTCCAGTTCGCCACTAATGACCCGTTAATGTTCGCTGGAATGTTAACAACGCTGTCGGATGGACTGCTAATCGTTCCACGCACTGTTCAAGTGTTTCCCATGATGGGATGGATAGTTTTCATTTATATATTTCATTGGGGGATGCCACACAGACTGTTTTCCACCCCAACATTAACAGTCCAATGATACATTTTTCCCATATTTACACCATAATGACAGCTTCTTAACCATGATGACGATGCAGATTTATCAGTTTGTTATATATATAGTCATATACTGTATATATATATATATAATATAGTTCTAGAGCTTCAGTCCAGGGTGGCGGTTTATGCGGAGTATGATCACAAACGCTGGCTTCCTCTGGGAGCCACGCTGACGTCGACGTCATTGGCGCTGGATGAAAGGCCAGCTGGAGCTATTGAGGTAGCGCTGTGACGCTAGGTGCCGTCACTCACTGGATGAGTGATTAAAAACTCCATACATTCCCCAGCGTATCACCTATAGCATTAGCTCTCTAATTCATCTTCTACCTGGAACATCTGGCTAACACAAAAAGTGTATTCTCCAGCTGCTGTGAGGATGTTTTATCCTCACGGCAGCTGGAGCTAGCATCTGAACACCCAAACTGTTCAAACCCAGAGAAAGAAATCAGTGATAAAGTCATACATCTTTATTAATGCATATATTATGTACAGGAAGAATAAGTTATATATACAGCTTGTTTATATGTATGTACATACAAACATATGCTTGTATGTTTCAGCACTCTGAGGTAATTCATCTGTGTTCTGCTTCTCTGCACCACTTTGTCAGCACTTTCAGGTCCGATATGATTTTTGGTTCCACCAGTTTACTTATTTACAACATTTCAACACCAAAACTAGTCAGTTCTGACCAGAAATGGATGGAGGCACGCGTGTATCTATAAAGACGGTCTTAAATTTGAAAATGAGCTTTAAAGGACTCTTGAGTGGACATATTAAAGGGAACTGAAAACAAACATGCATTTAAGTTATGCTGGGGTCCAGCCCCAGATGTTGGATGGTTAAAATGTACAAAAGTCCTCAAGGTAAATAAAACAACAGGATACCAAATGAAGAAAATAGATCCAATTAAGTTTTAGCTGCTTGTGAAATGTTGCCTTGCCCTCCCAACTGCATATTTTATATCCCCCTCCCCCATTCTGTGGGTTTAAGAGGTAAAGAAATCCAATCAGAGCAAAATGTGACCAGATTATCAGACAAAACGGAGCGACCGGCTGCAATTCTGATTATTCAGTCTGGTCCCTCAGTCACGCCTCTGCGGTGGCGGCAGCCCTGTTTTTTTTTATGGCTTTTCCACCGGGCTTTCGGCCCTAAATACTTAATTTGGTGCTGGAAATCACAGGCACTTTACACCCGCTCTGTAAAACCGCAACAGTTTGGCCTGTCGGGGGCCCTGGGAGGGGGGCACGCCCAAGTTATTAGGACTGGCGGCAAGAGCAGACCACATTGTTGGGGTAAAAGTGGGGAATTATGAGGGCAGCGACAGACGAGGCTGCTGCTTAGGAGGGAGGGTGTTGGTGTGGAGTTAGGACAAGTCGTCGTTTTCCACTAGATGGACAGGATTGTTGTTCCTGACACAAAAGTCCAAGGGAAGCTTCTGCAGCGTGTTCTCTGCTGTCCTTCCTGTGACGACGGCTCAGCCGCAGTCACGAACGTGGAACTGAAGCTGCAGTCGAGTGTTTCATACGTTCTAAATGAATTGCATCAGTTTCGGGACCAACACGGGCTCATTTGCTGCAGCTGTTTGGCTCATTTTGAGCATTTTCACTGCATATTTCATTTTAGTAGTTTTTCTTTTTTTTACACGCCTGCACAGTTTAGCTGTATTTGCTGAAATTGTGAACTTATTCCTGCAGGAAGCAAAATTGGTATAAAAAAAAGCCACTTTGTGACAGAGAGGCTAATAAAATGTGTCCACGGGGAGTCCTCGGACATTCTTCATGTGTTAAAGGTGTGTCCTCCACACGTGGGATGTCTGTCCATACACACGTGAGGCCATCGCGTCTCTGCCGCGGCACCTGTTCAGACGCTGGCGCAGCGATGGGATGGAGACGAGCACGGCGACGCGCAGATCAGCTGGCCGTGAAAACTGCCGATGCCCTGCCGTCCAGCCGCCGCCGCCGCCGTCTCACTGACACCCAACACGTCGGAGCAGAGCGACTCTACGGCGTCCAGCCTCTCGATCTGTACCAGGCGGGTCAAGAGGTCGGGGATGCTGTAGCCCGCCGTGCTCACTCTCTCGAAGAGCTGCAGGCCGTCGCTCATGCCCCCGATCTCGTCGCGCTTCAACCCGAAGCTCTCGGCCAGGTGCCTCCACGTCTTCACCACGGCCGCCTCGCTGCTGTAGGAGGAGCTGAGCATGCGGCTGGTCTTCTCCAGGCAGTCGAAGGGAAGTTCTGTTGGGCTCAAACCTGGACAGAAATGAGGGATTCAACATGGCTGAGCAGGACCGGAGTTTACTGGCGCCGAACCTCCGGATGGTGGGGCGTGACACCTACCCTCTGTGACGTTGCAGGCTCTGGCGTAAAGATCCAAGATCTTTCTCCTCCGACTCTGCAGCATCTGAGTGGAGAATCAAACCCACCAATAAACAACAGTTAAACTCCAAGATGGAGATGATGGTTTTCGTGCTTTTCAGTCTCATTTCAGCTGCCATTTCTCACCCCGGGCATTTTGTTGCTGCTGTTGATGGCGTTCATGCTGCTGACGTGGTTGGTGCTGGCGACGTTGTTGATACTCAGGCTGCTGCTCTCGGGGCGGGCGATGATGGCGGGGGTTCTGCCGCGGCCCCCGTCACGGTCCACCAGGCCCAGCGAGAGCAGGCAGAGGTCGGGCTTGTTCTCCAAGCTGACGAGGCACGGGCTGGGCTCGCCGCGCTCGGCCGCCACCTGCTTGTCCGACGCCGCCTCCTCGTCGCTGTCCATGCTGCGGCTCAGCAGCTGCTCGTTCTCCGATGAAGCGTCGTTCTCACTGCACACAGAGGCGACAGTTTCTCAATCCGTGCACGCGCTAACGCTCTTGGAATTCCAAAAATCCCCCTGTAACGGACGCCGCCTGCGCACACTGCAACGAGTGCTTATTGTGGACATTAGCCAGCAGCTGTAAACCAGCATTGTCTTCTCCTGACAGGAGATGGATGCTGGAAGGCTCAGGTGTGGAAAAAAGTGTTGCGCTTTCCTTCACCTGCTGCTGCTGGTGGAACAAATACCCCTATCTGAACATGACACCTTCTCAGTGTCCTAGCGGCTCCTCTGTTCTCGGCTCCACGGACATGTGATTCATTACACTCTTTCTATGTTTGTATTTACCCGCAGGCGTCCTATAGAACCAAACGCAAGCAGCAGTGGCAGCAGTGCGGCCATGGATGTCCAAAATTACAAGCAGATGATGCAAAGAAAATGAAAAACAAAACCTCTCTGTGTGGCCACAAACAATTACAAACACCGACAGTGATGAATGTCAAATATTCTGTCCTCAGCTCAGACACAATTTTACACACGCGGCGCCTTTTTTTTTTTCAATGTCAGTGGGGCTGAACAAGGAAGAGGTTCAGTTGGCGGGATTGTGGTTGGCGTCGAGCGTCTCACCTTTTCACCGTCTTCGGAGGAGGAGCTTTGAGTTTCTCAAACTCGTCTTTTTCCAAGTAGATCACCACATTGTCTGGGAGAAAAACACAAAGTTAGAGTCTTAAATAGCCCATCAATAATGACAACAGGCTCCAGCTTCATCACACTTAAACTACATTTAATAGCCTGATGGTGCGTTCAAGTGGCTATTATTTGAAATTACACTTGCGTCCTTGATACGGGGAGAGACAGCTTAATGGTTGATTAGAAACCTGGAACGAATCCTGTGTGTGAGTGTGTTTAAGTGTCTGTCTCTGGGTTAAAAGCATTATTCCCTCAGCGTCTGCGTGACTGACAGCTGGATCCTGTCAGGCTTAAAGCAACAGGCTGCTCTCCAAAACAAACAATGAATGCACATCCAACAGGAAAATAATCACTTTTTTTCTTTTTATTTATCAAATTCGCTGCACCACCTTTATTCAAAAGGATTTTTTTTTTGTTTTCTTAGCCAAGTGCGTGTCATTTTAGTAGATTGTCAGTCAGTCAGAGGGTTAAACTCGGGAGAGATGGTGCCCACGGCAACACATGGCTTCAGCTTTAGAAGCGGCGCATTCCATCGTGATCTCTACATAGAGCCACTCGTCCAAACGCATACATTAAATCAAATACATTAAATAACAACGGGGAAAGGCCAGTCAGGTGCGCGGAGCAACGCAGCTGATGTTAAATCCCGTCCAATCTGATGACATGTGTCAGCTTGGTTACATGTTAAATATTTGGCCGACGCTGCACCTGCCTTTGAAGGGAGCGAGTGCACCGAGAGTTCAGATATCACATACATGATACATGCGTGTTGCTGCAGAGATGTGAAATTACCCTGAATAAATTAACATTTCTGAAATCCAAAGTTTCTACCAGTATGTACCAGTTAGCTTTGTGTGTGTGTGTGTGTGTGTGTACTTGTATTAGCTACATATTAAGTACCAAAATCTGAATTTTTGCCTCAAATGCGAACATTTTTGGGAGTTGAGGAAATTTTGGCTGTTCCCCACAACTTCAAATGACTGATGAGAGTTAAGACCTAGTTCAAAGGTTGCGGTTAGGGTTAGTGTGCTGGGTAGTGTATTATTTCTATAGAAGTCCACATAAGGATAGAAATACAAGCATGTGTGTGTGTGTGTGTGTGAGTGTGTGTGGTCTCACCAGGAACATCTCTTTTGTCCTCTTGCTTGTTAGTCTGAGCTTCCACCGCCTTCACAACTTTTCCCGAGCAACAAACTACACAAACAAACTCAGTCAGGGGTCATCCTAAAAGGTCGACCTTTCAGCCGCTGACTCTGCACGTGTGTGTCTCACCTTGGCTGTTGGGCTTGGCTTTAAGGATGTAAAACATAATGATGAGAACGATGGCGATGGCCATGATAAAAATGGTTGACATGGCGATGATGAGAGCTGTCGCCAGGTGGCCTTGCCCAGTGGAATCTGAAACAGGAAGGAAGTGATGTTATAGAACCACACACACACACACGTACACACAGCAATGCCTATTGGTGTTTACCTTTATGGGGGTTGGGAAACATGGTGGTGTATCCTGGGCGGATCAAAGGTTTTTCTTTTGGCACACTGGTGGACAGACCTGTATAAGACACATCATTTCAATTAAATGTTATTAACTGTGAAAATGACCTGGCAGGTTGCCTCCATTTCCTTTAACTGTTTAGTTTTTATGCTTTTATGTGGTTAAACTGGTAATAATTTCAACCTTTATATCGCGTATTTAATTTCTGACAGCACTTTATTCGTTGCACGTTGTGCTCAGTCGTGAAACAGCAGCAGAATCTTATTTTGCCATGAAAATCCCTGTGAAATATCTGATTTCGCAAACGTGAGCTCGGAAGCACGCCCATTCATTCAAAGATTTCCCAGGAGTTCACGGGAGAAGCCACTAAAAATAAACGACCATCTGGTCTGAACATTATAGGTTCAGATCGACATTTTTATTGACCTTTTTCCTGTCTTAAAATCTCTGCCGCTCCAGTTTTCCAGTGCATAAACTCCCTGTTTTACTGGGAAGCATGAATACTGGGAGAAAGCCAGATCATGGCTTTCTGACCGTCTTCAAGGTCTTTCAATTACAAAGGGCTCAAACTGATTTTGTTCATTGTGTCTCCTCGATTATTCAAGAGTTTTTCCCCCCATTTCCTCTCACAGAGCTCTGAAATCCCGACAGCTCATAAATCATCTCTTTTAATCAGCGTTTTATTTAGCTAAGTGGATATACTGCAGACCTCTTTGACATGTGCCCTGCTGCGAGAGCAGCGCGCGCACACACACACACACACACACACACACACACCAGAGCCTGGAGACATTAACGCTGGGTATGTGTTTATGCTGTCTGGTTACGGATATGGGCCTGAACTGGAATTCCGCGAACGCCGTGCGGTTTTGTCTCTTAATCAAAGTCTTGTCGCCTCAGCGCACATGGCAAAACGATAATTCCACAGGGCAAAACGGGCAGTCGCGTTCAAACTGAGCTAATCACAGAGCAGGATAGAAATAAAGTTCAATCTTTTTCTAAGGACAACTGATGGCTCGGTTTTCAATTTCTCTCACCGAGCCCGTCTCGGCTGTCGTTTCTCCTTTCAGTCGTCTCCAGGTTTGTTTTTGTCCACTAAGAATCAGAACGCGCACTGAAGGAAAAAGCCTCCACGCGTGAGATGGCAGCGCAGGACGACAGTGGAGCTCAACAGGTAGCATCCGAGCAAGCGCTAACAGGCACATCCTCTTTCCCCTCATACCCACTGAAGTTTTAATTAGCAGACGCTCGCAGGTAGGTAGGAGCCAAGGTAATTTACAGATTAAATGGCAAGTGTCAGCCTGCCTTCGCTGCAGCAAATATACAGTAAATGCCATCTTTCAGCTCTTTCGTTCTGTTTATTTCATTTTCTTGTTTTGGGTACATTATAATCTGACCTGACACACAGAGCAAGAGACAAAGGTCTGAGCATGTTTTTAGAAGGGAGCGTGATGATTGTCTTTAATCCATTATTGATTCTAAGTGTAAATGTTCACTTTATCAGAGGATTCATTTGGCACTGATGTCATTTAGATACAATTTTTGATGATAAAACTGATCAATCACCAACTAAAACCAAGGTTTGTGTAAAACAAGTGATAACATTTATAGTATTTATATTAATTATATCAGCTACCAGGACAAAAAAAGCACATAGTTTATGTATTTTATACAGCATCATGGTGTCACCCATTTCTGAGAGAAACAATTATGGTTTTGTTGAAATAAATTTTTATTAGCACACACACACTCTTTCTCTCTCTATCTCTCACTCTCACTCTCCCCTGCAGGCCCGGTCTGCTTTTTGGAGTTTTCATCTTTCAAAAACACACTCATTAACTATGACACAACAGCAGTAATATTTATTTCCAGGCTCTTCAGCTAGACACAAAGGGGTTTTTCTCCAATTATGGTGCAATAAATATCCTCTCATCAACAGTCTGTATCAGTGCAAGCGAATACTCAAACTGGCATTCTTTATTCTTTTGTGTTTAATATAAATTCTATCTTTTTGCGATTAATCATTAGCTAATATTACTGATTCATTTGTCTGAAAGGACTTAAATCACATTGTCACAGTCATTTCATGAAAAGAGGCATTTTATTCCAGCTTTTCTGCCTTACCTTCTGTTTTTCAAATAGAAGAAAGTAAAAAGCTAAATCACAGGACTCAACCCCTCCCTGACTATCAAAACCAAGATGTAAGTTTGTAATCTTTGTGCTTTCTACAGGTTTATGAAGTAAATCTCACATTTGTCCTATATTTGGATTGCTACATCAACCAAAATATTGCTTGGTTTTCTTTTTTTTGCATGACTGCCATGTGCCAAGGCTTTTAAAATGCACTGATTAGGATCTGTGGGTGACAATTCAACAGAGCAGAGAGCTTTCAGACATGAAGGGAGCGTTTTTGAAACAAGGAGAGCAAAAACGTAACAGGAAAGTAGTGAAGTTAGACAGTTTGAGCATATAATGGTTGTGCCGTGCCTTTAATTTCTTTTTGTCTGTCCAGACGACAGGAGCAGGCAGCGATCAGAGACTTCAGCTCGTGCACCGGTGCGTGCACGTGTGTGTTTGTGTGTGTGTTTGTTCAGACTAACCCAACACTTTCAAGATCTGTCTCTGTAAAGCCCGTCCAGTTCTTTCTTTCATTTAAAACTTTCATGTGTGGTAGCTTTTAATTCAGAGGAAACAGATCAACGGGATGGGGAAAGATATGAAGATAAAGGTTCACAAAGAGGAACCAGGGCGGGCGGATTCGTAATTGAGAGGAAAAACAGGGAAGCAACGAGGAGAGAGGGGGAGGATCGACCGCTCTTACATTCTTTGGTGTTACGGGGAGCATTTTGGCAGGAGTGACACACCATCCCATAAGGTTGGTTCCTAGGTCGGTTTTCCAACATGTAATACCTGAAATCCACAAAGAAACAGGCCACTGGTTAGAATTTACACCGCACCCACAGGTGGAGGCAACACGCAGAAGTAAAAGTGTAGGAGCATTAAAAAATCGGCATTAAACCACGACTCTAACAGCGTTTGACCTCCACAGCCACCGTAGCTTCCATACAGCTCCTGGTGCGTGAGCGCTGGGAAGCAATGAAGCAAAAGTTTGACTGGCAAGTAATGCTCATAATTGTTGCCCCAAGGACACAAAACACAAGTCGGTGATTGTTATCACCCTGAATCACGGCGTCTGGAGGAACGATGGAGGACGCAAAGGGATGTGTTGCAATCGCCTGTGCGTGACACGTCCTCCAGCGGCCGGGCCGCTCTCTTCGGCACCAACCACTGCGTTGGTGCGGATCGCCATGGACTGAACATGCACGCGGTGACTGTGACGCCTCCTCTGTGGCTGTGGGCAGGACCAGCACTTTCTGATCTCAGGAAAGCTTCTTGCTCTGTGGTTTGATTGCAATTCGGACTATTAACTCAGTAAGTGAGTCATGTTTTCACATTTGTAGGCTCGGCCGCAGAAAAATTCCACACAAGTGTGCAGGAAGTGCAGCACCAGGACAGTCAAACGCACTCAACTAACTTATCATTTACGTTCAAAGAGCAGCAGTTTCATCCGTGTTATTCATTTCATAACTGAATTACTACCTTTGCAAAAACCAAAATGAAGTTTACTAAAAACCAACATGCAGTTTATTGCCCCAATCAAAGAGGCTGAGTTTTGACTTGTCTGTTCTTTCACTGCCCGGTTGGGTTGTTTACACTACACTGGGAAGCAGGATTGAAAAAATGAAACCGACCACAAGCTCAAAGCAGAGGTTTGGTTGTCGGCTTGATGATAATTGTTGATGGCTGAGGTTGATTTCCCAATTTAATCAGTAGCTTAGCAGAAATTAAGCTTCCTTTTTTTCTTAATATCTAAAAATGTCATATTTGGTCATTTGGGCTCATTCCGCATGTTTCTGGAGTCACACCATGATGGTGCATCAATGTAAGTACAGGTTTTCTTCTCTTATACACTTTTGTTTCCCATTTTGAGTTTTGGAAAAGTTGTCAAAGGTGATTTTATTTAGATGAAATTTTCATCAGACTCCAACGCAACCTGTCAGAAAAAGCTGCCAATGCCGCTTACTGTCAAAAACAGAGCGTCCACCTACACCAGTGAGCCGATTGGCGTCACGGCAACCTGCCACATGGCAGATTAGCTCCAGTGGCTAATGCATCCGGTTGTTTCTAACAGAATTATTATACACACCAAAATGTCTGCTCAATAATAATTAAGAACAATGATTATTTTAAAGAGCCTCTGAAGTTGCTGACAGGGAAATCAGTGGCTTAAACACGCCTGTTGTGACTCCAGAAAAATCAGCCAAGCTGTTCAGGCCTGTTCACAACGCGCTGCCGCACTTTTAGTACAGACATGATCCAGCTTTTAACCTTCTGCCAGAGCCACACTAATAAAAACTCTGAAGCAGGCAGAGGACAGCAAGACAGATTCTATAGGCTGTTCAAGTACCCCAGACCACTAAAGCCATGTGATACGAGGCGTCGGATACATATGCTGAAGGGAAATAATCTCTTAATCTTATTATGAAAAACACACTTAACTCTCAAAGAGCAGGATGTCCAAAACTGCCTTTTAGCAGGCTCATCGCCACGTGACATAAACAATTAAGCTTTTCAGCAGCAGTCAGACGGAGACGTTTCACGCCTCTCGCGGACCAAATATTTATAAATGACAGGTTTGTGTTTACGGGCTGCAGCACAGAAGTGCCAGGAGACAAAAAAAGGTGCCATAACTTTAAAGGAAAACCATCACGTGAGTGTGAACGTCAGACAGGTACTTTCTCAAAACTAGATTCAAATCTTAGAGGTGGTTCTGATGCCCATCGGGTCAGCGTTGCGTCTGCCTTGCTTACCCAGGTAAACAGGGTCCACACTCTGCATCGCTCTCCGGGGTTCCCGCTACACGGACCGTGGCCTTGTAGAGGGCGTTGCAGTCTTTGTGCCGTCGACAGATTTCGTACTTCCCTTTGGAGTACTTCCCCGCTTGACACGGCACGCAGGCGAAGTCCTCGTCCTTCATGCCATAGCCGCAGGTCTGCAAAACACACACATGAATACACACACGTGCATTCTGAGAAGGCTTGGACAAATAGGCTAAAGCGCTCAAATTGAACAATATTATGGCAACTACAGGCTGAGATAGCAAAGAACAGACAAATGGGAGCCTCTCCCACAGTTGTGAGGGACCCAGAAGCTCAAAGTCACTTGGAGTCAAGACAAAAGTTCAGGGTGTTTGCGCTACGCATGGTTTCAGCAGTAAAGCTCCCAGAATAGCAACGTTGGCCAGTCCAGGAGTCGTCTCCTGATTGAATTGCAATCGGGAGATGACTTTCACCGGCTTTGGAAATCCCCAAACTTCTCCGACTCGCAGCTCAAGTGAGTTCACCAACTGTGCGTAAAGGGATTTTCTTTAGCTGAATGAACATGAATGCTGAACGAAGTAACAGTCATCGCCCCGGGCCTTTCGTAGAGCGCCACCTTCAGGTCGATCGGGGAACGCTCCATGTTGCCCCGATGCGGCCGACGCAAGGGCAGAAAGAGGCAGCCCTTGAAACAGTGTTTACAGCGTCAGGTTAAATGACAGCAGCCATAATTGGATTTATTCACTCCTGAGTGCAGCCGCCCCCCTCAGGTGGGAGCGGCACCCCAGGGGGCCAAATGAAGCGTGAGCATTTACCGCTGCGCTGTTTACTTGGGCTGATTCAATAACTATGCAAGTGCTGCTGCAGGTCCTTTACTGTAGGGAATACCTACATGCTGAGGTCATGGACAGCCACAGACTGTCAGGCAACTGTCCGTTTGCACGTGAGCGCTCTCTGCGTGCACGCCACGTGTCGCGCCCAGGTAAAATTAGTGGGAGGTAACGTTTTTTTAGTTTATTCCTTTTCAGACTCTTAAACTCAACAGCTGCAAAGACTTTCACTTGGTCCGGAAGGATGCAAGCGCACGTGTGAGTGTGCACGTTGGTCTCACCATATGTGGCTCCTGTCCCGGCTGGCACTGAGGGCAGGCCTGGCAACTGTTACTGGTCTGGTTGAAGAACTCGTACTCGCCACAGCTGGAATATTCTCCATTCACCAACATCCAACACACCTGAAGACACAGCAGGAGGAGAGACCGCGTCTTTAGGACTGAACCACCTCCGTTAACACGCAGGATTAAAATGGAATTCTTCACCCTCACGAACCATCTGAAATATTTGTTTGCATCCTCAGTATAAAATAAATACTGTCATATTCATTTGTAATCACGCTTTTATTTGCAAAACAACCGGGACTAATATTTAAAACTGAGCGGTGATTTGCTGCATAGCTGTGACATGTTGATCAAAATGATCAAAGAGCTAAACGATCTTCATTAAAACCTGACTGATACACACTGACTGGCAACAGTAAACCAGGCTGATTTACAGTCATTTTTATGTAAAGCTGTGAAACTGACTCGTGCACTTCACATGCACTTGGTCCTCTTTGACACATTCTTTTGCAACAGCAGCAGCGTCTGCATTTGGCAGCAGGAAGGTGATTGATTTATGTCGTAACACTCTGAATTACTCTGTGTGTGTGTGTGTGTGTGTGTGTGTGTCTGTGCGTGTGCCAGCGAGTCACACTAATAAGTATCAGCTGGAGGTTGCAGCGTTGTAGTACAGGCTGTTCCCTTACAAACAAACAAAGCGACTTTTAATCATCTGCAGTCCAGAAAAGACGACGGAACAGAAAAGTCCACCACGTTGTGACAGCATACGCCAGATTCAGCTCGAGAAAATACACAAAAGTCTGATGTTTGCACAGAGCTCAACCGTCTCAGGTCACTTAATGCACAACGCTATGCACGTGCACGAGCTGAGCTACAATTATCATAATCATTGCACCATCAGGCCACTGAGAATCTCTTTGGTACACAGACATTCATGGAGGCTTCCAGCATTATTCAAACATCTTCCAGGTTATACACACCTCTCTGGGTGGGACTATAGCAACAGGGATATCTGAATTTTGCATTTAAGCTGTTTGGAGGAACGACAGATCGGCCATATGCAGAGAAGAGGTTGTCAGGCTGCAGAGCTTCATTTAGAATAGCGTCAGAGCGCCACATGGGTGGCGAGCCGAGCGCTTACAGACTTAATCTTCGTGTGTAGCTACACACTCAGCAGCACATTCTTTGTCCTTGAAGAGACAGCAATAATAATCATCCACCAAGGTGTTTCCCACAGCTGCAGAAACAAAAACAGGCCGACTGTTCACCATCCTGCGCCGGACCAGAACCGGATTATACTCCTGATTCCATTCGGTCCTCTTCACAGTTAAGAAAACTCATCATCAAAAAGGAGAAATGAGTCACTTACAAATAATGTGAGGAAGACGGATTTCTTTTGGCTTCTCTTGGACATGTCTGTGCTTTCTTCCTGTGGAGAAAAGGCAAATTAAGATTCAACAGGGCATCTGCAAAAAAAAAACCAATGAGGTCATTAGTTTCACCCTACAGTAGTCCTGTCTGAGTGTGTGTGTGTATGTGTGTGTGGCCTAGATGAGTTCACTGTCCTGATGCATCACATCATCGCTCATAAACACAGCTACAGATCTGCCCGTGGCGTTCCACTAGCTCATAACTGAGGACACGCATCACTGCAGATGGAGATGTCATCATATCGTTCACCTTCCCCTTTGCTTTCAATTCACCTGTGCTTAAATCAAGTGTGCAAACACTCACTGAACCACAGTTGAATGATGTCAATTCAGAGTCCGTTGGCCCCAAAATCTGTATGTGTGTGTGTGTGTGTGTGTGTGTGTGTGTGTGTGTGTGTGTGTGTGTGTGTTGTGCACAAGTCCGACCGCAGCGGCTGTGGCAGTAGACCCCAGATAAACAGTGCCGAGCATAAAAACTGTTTGTTTTAGCAACACGGGCTGCAGTTTTCCCTCTTCCGCTGCTGAAAGCCGGCTTGAGGAGGCTGCCAGCGAACAGGTTGCAAAGGTGTTGAAGCCCCGAGTGAATGCCATCGCGCCCTTCGCTGTGTTGCATCCTGCTACTTGTGAAACTGGTGTTCGTGCGCTCTTTTACCGCTGTTGGCGGCATAGCTAATACAGTACGTGTGAATTTCTCTCAGTGAGGCATAAATCAAATGCACTGTCTGTTCGTGTGAGTCCCCCAACATGCTTGTGGGGTAAATTCAGTGTTTGTGTCTGCGTGTGTTGTGATTAATGTCATAATTAAAAGGATATGTGTTCAGAGATCCTGTCAGAGGCCTTGTTTGAATAGAAATGATGAGCTTTGAATCTCTCATGCTAAACAACAATAATAATGTGTGTTTGTATGTGTGTGTTTAGTGTGTGGGAACAGTGATTATTATTTTACAGCCAGTTAAACCATCCAGCATGCATGCACACATAAACACAAACACAACAGATGTACACAAACACTCACTTAATCACTGTTATTCATCAGACTTTGCACAAGGTTGCATCCAGCAGCCTTAGGCCGCTGATATTTGCAACAGACCCGGCTACTGGGGTCTGACGGTTTGTGGACTTGTGGGGCAGAGGACATTTTTCCCAACCAACCTTGAACTTCACGCCTGAATGCACGTGTGAAAATCACGCGATCCTGCGCTGTTAGCGAGCGCTACACTGACATGTCAAACAGGAGACAAACGCTAGAGAACAAACGCACCAACACTGGAGCCGGTAGGGAATGATGTGCCCCGGGGGCCCGACACGTCAGTTCAACAGTAAACACCTGAGTTTCAAGACGCAAACATGAGTGCGTGCATGTGTTTTGGGGTTTGGGGGGAGAAAATTAATCAAAATGTGCATCTGGATCCAAACCTTGAACTTTTAATCGTTCATGTGTTAACATACCACATTCACTGAGGCTTGATTCCTTTTATTTAGAACCCCCCCCCCCCCACCACCACCACCACCACCACACACACACACACAAAATAAATAGGAGAATGCACAGAATTCACTTTTTTATTGTAACATTCTTGTGGCCATAACTGGTGTGTGCGTGTGTGTGTGTATGTGTGTACTTGCTTGAAATTAAGAGATAAAAGTGTTAAAAAACAGGAAGTAAGGAATTGCCAGGCGATGGCAGACCCCTGGAGGATGCTCATTATGGGGTTAAAGTGATGTGCACCCGTGCATGTTTGAAGTCTTCTGGCTTCTTTTTTTCTGTTGAGGCAGGTCTGAGATGAAAGTCAGCCCACGTCGCGTTTCCGACCCCGGGGGGGGGGGGGTTAATCTTCAAATCACACCATCTCTGATAAATAATCCTCAGGTTTTTGGCTGAGTCCCTCCAGCAGGAGAAGTGGACAGTGACTGTAGCGAACATACGTGTGTATTTCAGACCACAAAAATAGAATTTAATCTTTCATGTAATAATATCACATTCATCTTGGAGCCTTTAGAATTCTCCTACATCCAACATAAACTCAGTCATCATCTGATTTTCATTGTCTTGCCTTGGATCTCGCGTGGATTGAAAAGAAAATAGAAAATAGCCGATTGAAAACTCAAATAAATGCTGAGAAATGAGATTGAACTGGAGCAGAAGTCCTTTCTCCAGGACTCTGATCTATTCCGCAACCTGACTGTTGGTATTGCATTAGACTGTAGTATAGAGTCTAAACCATTGTGGGGATGTTTGAGCCCTGAAGGTGAAAGGAGTGGTTCAGTATGGAAATCCCCGTCAAACAAACACATATGTACACGAGTAGATAAAGAAACCTTTGAATTCTCTGCATATCAAAGCCCTTTATTCCTGGGACGGGGTCTTGGTTGATTTTTTTGGGGTGACATTTATACAAAAAACCATTGATTTATCTAATTGATCTTAAATTCCAGGTCAAAGCAGCTGGTTTTCTATAAAACCCTGAATTTTGTGATTAATTTGCATAGTTTAATGTGTCTCTTTAAGCATCTGTTTACTCCGGCCACTGATCACTTCCTGTATCATTTACTAATGGACCAATCAGCAGGGGAATTGGGCTGAGAGGTAATCTATAGAGGACATAAGATTACTGTATGATGGTCCGCGAGCTCATTGTTATTCCATTTTAATCACACTTTTAGTTGGCAGCAAGTGGTTCAAATTGGGATTTTTGATAAAAAACAAAAGCAATTTTCCTGAAAAAAACTCATCAATTGATAATTAGTGATTTTCTTCAAAATGTATTTTATCAGTATTTTAAAGGAATAATCCTCTCATCTATTTGAAATGTAAAGATCTATAAATACACATTTTTCTCTTCTGTGGAGCACCTGTAGTCCGCCGTCGCCAGAAAACCAGCCACCACAGAAAATTGTAACCCTGTAAATGGCAACTCCAGTATAATCAGAGAGTCATCAAACACAGCCTTTAATCATCCCAAAGTGAATGCATAGAATTTAATTACATATAACACCGAGCTATAGAATCCACAGTCAAAATGAGGCCAATCTGCTGTAAAAGTCTTTTTAAAGAAATTACAGGCACCCCTGTGGGTCGGAATCATAAAGGAGAAATGTGCTGCTGGCGTTCTGTCTCCAGGCTCTGGGGGCGGATGGGGGGGGGGGGGGCTGTCGCTTACTTTACACCAACTGCTGCCACGTTTAGCTGGATCGAATCTAAGCAGAAACATATATGATGGCAACGAGGCAGCAACAACCTCGTGATTAATCATCACAGGCAGCAGTGATTGGATCTGACAGCTGAGGAGACGACGACCCCCCTCCGAGGGTGTGGGGGCCTTCGTCGCTCTTCATCCACAGTTCAGGTTGATTACAGTGCGACCGTCAGCTCGCTCTTTGATGCTCAGCATCTTCCCCGAGACCCTCGGCCCTGCTTTGGCCCTCCCCTGAAGGGGTGAGGGGGGAGCCTAATCGGCCACTAGACGTCACGCGTGTGTCCGGCCTGGGAGGGTTAGGTGTGTGTGCAGGAGGACGTGAGGTCGTGTTGGTGGTTTCCTCTCAGCGTAAACAACCAGCAGGTCATCATATAAGCTTTGGTCATTAAAGGAGAAAATTTTTCTCACCTCAGCTGGTTGTGAGGGTGGCAGGATTATGCTGACCGTGCACAATGATAGAAAGGTGTGATAGGTGACAGTAAGCCATCAACACTCACATTGATTACACCCACAAGTGTCCCACACAACAGCAGGGACCCTCATGGGCTTCCTGTTTAGCTGCTCTCTGGTCAACCAGGCCACAAATGCCACAAAACCAGCCCAAGATTCCCACATTATGTAACTACACGCTGTCCTTTTCCAGTAAGATTCTACACAAGTCTGAGAAACTAAAATGGAAGAGCTTAAGACAAATGACACCACAAACCCAATCAGATTTAAACTTCTCTGCGGGAGTCCTGATGATTTAATATGGTTCTGCTAAACCCTCCGCAGGGGGAACAGAAGTGAGGGGGAAAGCCACGATTAGAAGCCTTTATCCTTTCACGATTAGCCAGCAAAATTAAAACGTGGCCACGTCCCGACCCGAAAGAGACGCCCGGAGAGAGCGCAGCGCTGCGGCCTTGCTGCCTTATCGCCTCTGTCCTGCTGACTATGGTTCTGCAGTAGCAGATTATTTACATGTGCTCGACTTTTGGACTTTTTGGCAGAAAGTTTGGATTAATAAAAAGATGGGGGGGAATTCTGACCTAAATGTGTGAAGCATTAAGAAACACTTAAACCTGTGAGGCCACCAAAGCTCTACATTTGTCAACAGAAGAGCCTTTTGTGGATTAGAATCAGCTGTGACATAAATCTCAAAAACATTTTTTCCAGCCAGGCAACGTGCGTGCGCTTGTGCGCGCGGGCGTGTGCAACGTCACCCCCGAATAAGACAGATCGCTGTGTAAAATTCCAGCACGTCTTGATGGAGCAACAAGTAAACATATTTTCCATTCACTTCTAACAGGATGATCGTGTCTACAGGCGCCGGCTTTCTTGCTCTCTTTTTCAGCTTTCATCCATTTAATCCTCAGAAACCGCTGCGCGTCTTTTGAAGATGAGTTACGCTCCCCCCCTTCCTCTCCTTCCCTTTTTACCTGCGCACATGAAAGGTCTGGTGGCAGCTGACACCCACTGCGCGAAGGGGCTGCAGGGGAAGAGGTTTACGGAGAAGGGAGGGGGGAGAGACAGGGAGACAGAGATGGATTGATTTCCACCTCCAGCACCTTCAGTTCAAAGCCAACTCGCAGTTCAGAGACTCGGCAGGACCCGGCATGTCCCCGGCCGGGTTCAGCTGCCTGTCTGCGGGCAGGACTTAGCGGCTCCCGGGGGCCCTCGAGACAGGCAGGCGGCACCACAAACCAAACATTTAGGCAGACGGAAGTGAAAGGTGTGCAGGGGTCACGGACGCACACATGCACCAACGCATAAAACGCACATGGAGCGGGAGAATCCAAAAACTCTGCCCACCAGACAGACTTCGCCATCACCATAATCTAGTGACCCCTGACCCTCGCCATCCTGTAAAAAAAAGCAGCCCCAGGCCCAAACTGCGAGCTGCTGTGTCTCTTTACCTTGGGCGAGAGACTCTGCACCGACACGTCTACCCTCCACTCATGCGAAGTTACTGGAGGTTTGTCACATCCCAAAGGTGCGTTCAGGTGAACATGCAGGCATTTATTGTTTTTTTACACACCCTGCCACAATGCAGACGTTTTTCTCCACTCTGGTTCCCTTGGCAACTATGATGCCCGCGTTTATAGCCTGACATGACATGCCAGGCGCCAGGCATGTCATCTTAATGGATACTTCAGATGACAGAAAACAGTAACAACAAGCTGCGGTACAGGCGACAGGTCATTAGATATGTCAGCAGGATTCCCGTCCTGGAGGAATATTACTTAGACCCAAAAACAACAAATCCAACTTTTGAAGTGAAATCACACTGAGGTATTTGGCAAAATGACTTTTGCCCAGGATTTCCTCCCTTCCCCAAGTCTTCCCAGCATTCCTGAGCGTGGAGCCTCTTACCTGGAGCTCGCAGAGGGACTTTCTGGCTGCGCTGCTGGAACTGATCGGTCCGCTTGATCGGTGATCAGTCTCTAACGAGGTGTCGCCTAAGCATCGCCCAAGGACCCACTGGCTGTCTGGCCGGCTGGCTGGCTGCTTATCTTGTGAATCTTCCCTACTCGGCTCAAGTTCATTTTCCAGTCCCGTTGGTGTGTCTGCAGGCTCCTCCTAGAGGAGCAGTAAAGCGAGAGGCCGACTCCGCCCCGACAGAGACGCAGATTGAAGCCGCTCAGGTAGATCGTTTGTTTGCGGGGGCAATTAATTTCCTGCAGGCAGTGGCTCCAGTGTGCCATCTAGTGTTCACGCCCGAATATCGCCACAACAGTCGAAAAATAATCACGTTAAATGTAACCTTTAAAAACAAACAAACAACAAAAACAACAAAACAACAACTGATATTTGCTATTTATTTGCACTGCATACATTTTCTTTTCATTTTTATTTTTCTTGGCTTTATGTTTTGTTTCAAAAATAATTTAGTACATAGCAGCAGCCGACTGTTCTCATTAAGCGCCATTTATATTTTTCATCCCCAAACTACTCCCATTGCACATGTGGAACTTTCAGAAAAACTTATATTCTGAACTGAGTGGCTGAAGCAGGCATTACCAGTGAGCCTCTCAGTCGTGATAAATCTGTTCAAACTGCATCAGCATGTTTTTTGTTTTGGTTAATCGCCATTAGCTCACAGTTCAGCTTATTAATCAAACCTTACTCTTCATTTCATGCCAATATCCCTGCTATGCAAACAACTAACTTCACCACTGACAACACAACACTGAGTAATAACACAGGCAAGAAACCAAACTACAGTTCTAACCTTGCTGCTAATTTCACTCTTTGTTAAGCATAATCAGCTAAGTAATTTATAATCAGACGTATAGAATTAACTATAGGATTTGTTGAATGGTGGACACAAGAGCACACACACACACACACACACACACACGCACACAGACGTGACGGATATAAGCCGTCTTTGAATCAGAGGCTATAAATTAGTGAGAGCGTGTCAGCGTCTGTGTGATGTGGATGGCTGCTGTCTGTTGTGTGATTTGGACTAAAGCTGCCTGGACGTCAGTCTTCCTCTTCTCATCTTCCCTCTTTCCGCTCTCTCTCGTTTTTTCTTGCTCACAGGAAGGGGAGATAAAAGAAGGGCTTTGAAAACATGGGAACTCCTGTAATTATTTGCTCCCCCCTCCTCTGGTCTCCGCCGTCCCTGTTTTTTGTTCTGTGCTTGATTCCGTGTCCTTTCACCTCTCCTCGTCATTCAAGATTTTCTCCTCTGACGTCCTCAGTCTCCATCCTTCCCTCTTCTTTTTCTTCTCAGACTGTCTCTCCATCTCTCTCGT